>NW_019154132.1:1802360-1950064 GCF_002288905.1 Enhydra lutris kenyoni | reverse complement strand
CTCAGCAGGGAGCCTGCTTCTTCCTCTCTCTCTGCCTGCCTCTCTGCCTACTTGTGATCTCTGTCTGTCAAATAAATAAATAAAATCTTTAAAAAAAATAAAAAATAAAAAAAAATAAAAGGAATCCAAAGTTAAAAATCTCTAAAAGTACTTGCAGAAAAGGTTGAAAAGCGTACAGCCTCACTTTTAGCCTGCAAAGTGTCAATAGATGAATAAATTATGAATATTCAAAAGACAGGAAAGATTTTTTAAACCAAAGTGAAACAATAACATGATGGTGTAGTAGCTAACAAGAAACATTTATTCATCAAAGAATTAGTAAAGTTAGTACTTCCTTGGTTGAAGCAGAAGAGCTCCAAGATACGTATCCAAGTCTGAATTCTTTAATAGTGTGTTGGTCCTATTTCACAGACAGCTGCACTGATACCTTTTTTTAGAGCTACTCTCTTAATTAAAATTTTTAGAAACAAATGATAAAATGATTATCCTTGCACTTTTTGGACAGATATTATTAATTATACTGTCTTCTAAATATTTACAATGTGTTCTTTCAAATATTTGTAGATATAATAGAAAACATGTCTCATGACATTATATGCCTTACTGAATTGACATTAGATATTCCCATGTTTACACACCTACATATGGTTAATGACTCATGTTACCTATTAAAGTTTCCTGTTTCCTAATTTAAAAGATATTTAAAGACCAAAGTACTGAAATGTTTATTTTTGACCTTGGGATCTTACTGCTTCATATAGTAACCTGTAAACAGGCTAAATATTCATTTTAACACCAGCAAACACACATTTTACCTTCATTATGAAACTAAGAACTTGGTCAGCCGAGGTCAAGTTGGACACTTAGCATCGCTGGCATTATAGTTGGTGAACTCTGTCACAGAGCGGAGAGTCAAACATAAACACTGAGCATTTCTACAGCAGCTTAGAGCTGGAATTAAGTTGGATCACCTAGTCTTCTGCTTTTAATGAAATTCTCTCCCTTGTATTTTCATGTTTGGAAGAGAGTCCAAAGTTATCTCATGCTAATTTAGTCAGGCAGTGCCCTCCGGGGATGTCACAGGCTTCCCTGACCTCTCCAGAGAGAGATTCAGTGAAGGGACGAGGAGAATTAAACATTCCTGAGAAATTGGAAAGCAGCAACCCCCAGAGAATTTGCAGAGAAACTCACTCCAGACTCAGCTGCCAGATACTCAAGTCACCTTTTCAGCACTTACTTGACATCTCTCTCAATCCCATCTGGCTTGACTCAGAGGTCAGTCTGGGGACCGGGAGAGGTGGCAGCTCCAAGAAAAATTCAAGGGAGGTCTAGCAATAGTACTCTCTGTCTTTGTCATTTGTTGTTATCTGAAGAACATTCAAAAAGGTGGACAGAGCAGGGGATGGAACTAGAGCTGAATTTTGCTTGGCTCTTTTTTTTTTTTCCTTTTTCTTAACCCCAAATTTACTTTAGATAAGCTGGTATATTTACTTCTGAAATACTGAGTTCCCTGATTTTTGATGAATGCAGTTTAATTTAAGGGTTGTTGTTGTTTTTGTTATATAGGACCTCTGCAACTGATTATTTTGTAATTATATTAACTATTTTACAAAGGATGTTTTCTCTTGTGCATTTAATGAAATTTGGGTGAAGGAGGATTGGAAAATTTATTTCCGGTTTTAAATTATATTCTCTTTGTAGTTTATATTTCCTATATGAAGAATTTCAGAAAAGTAGG
Source organism: Enhydra lutris kenyoni (assembly GCF_002288905.1). Lineage (NCBI taxonomy): Eukaryota > Metazoa > Chordata > Mammalia > Carnivora > Mustelidae > Enhydra > Enhydra lutris. Next base: position 1,948,326 of record NW_019154132.1, on the reverse strand, counting down.
AAAACAAGAGTATTTTTAAATGTGGTATCTATATTATAAACAAACTAAGAAGCTACATCTTATAGCTTATTTTCTGGTGTAGTTTTATTTTCTAATAAATTGAATAAAGTTCAGTGTGCCCTGCAGTAATGGTGTTAGAAGAAGGATTGGAGATCCATGCTTGATTTTACACTCAAGTCAGATTCCAGGAAAGAGAGAGAGAGAGAGAAAGGGAGAAGGAAAATAAAAAAAAACAACAACACAACAACCTTATTGGGATACTCCTGTAGGCCAGATTACTAAACAGGCAGACCTCATATCTGGCTTCATTGGTATGCTTTGCTTAGTCCAGGTAATGTATTAAATTTTTTAAGCTAATAGAATTTGAGAGGTTTTATTTTTTTTAGCATAACTCTCAGTTTTTAGCATTTCAGATTTGCAACTTCTTTTATGTAACCAGAAGATCTGGCAAGACTGGTTCTACATCCCTTTATGGGAACTGTCTGCTGGAGTGAAGTTTTGTCTCTTCTGGAAGGAAGGCAATATTGTCTAGAATACCAGGGGTGAACCCAACTAGGGGGCCTTAAAAGGCATTGGAGTTGGGGACCCTGTCTTAGGCCCCTTTTCCAGTACCCTGTCAAAAAAAGAGAAATGATTTTCAAAGTAAAATATTTTGTTCACCAGAAAGTTATTCCTAATTTTTGGAAAGTTATTCCTAATTTTTGGATAAATGCTGATATAGAAAAATAGTCATTTCCTCACTGGTTCACAATATGATTCTAAATGCTTTCATCTTCTACATGGTGACCTAAAAAGAGGGTTGTCCTGGAAGGTGTGGGCTCCAGAACTAAGCCTGTCTCTAGCCATCTGCAGTACCTTGTTTAACCCGTTTTCGTATCTCTAATACCCAAACGAACCTGCCAACTCTCCAAGGCTCTGTGATCTTTGCCATTGTTCGGTTTCCAGTGATTCAACACACATTAGCATAGGTTTCCTAATTTCCTTTATCTGTCAAAAAAAATCATAATAATAATTTATCATCAACTCAAACATGTTGAGGCACTGAGGGAGTATTGTGTACAGCAGACCCTGCAGAGAGTCCCTTTGTAAAGATAAGAATCGTTCCAATAATCCCCCTCCCATTTTACCTCTCTAGTTTTCCGAAACTGCAGTCCATCAGTCTGTGGGGCCAGTCTGAGGACACTTGCCCTTGTTATCTGAAGTAGAGTTATTAATAAGGGGATTTGGGGATATTTAAAGAACCCAGGCTGAAGGCTCAAAATCCCTTGGTGTTAAGGCTGAAAGTGGGTAAGGGAGGAGGGTCCCGTGTTGCGTCTTTGGAAATGCCTACCGCCTCCCCGACCCCTGTCGTAGTCTTGCCATTCCTAAGCCAGGGTGTGCTGAAAGAGTTAAAGGGCCTCAAGCCTTAACCCACCATCGGGGAGTGTCTTGGGCACTGGAGAGGATCTGGCACAGGACGTGTTTTCATGGAACTGCTTATCAAAACTAAGCTTCTGCCGTTTCATTTAGATGGGGTGGATTGGGTGGAAAACTGGCACAGAGATCAGGAAATCTGCCTTCTGTTCCTCATTCTGCCGCCGCGTGACCCCTTTGCAGGTCATTCCCCCCAGCATGTCTCAGTTTCTCCATCTGTAAAATAAGACGATGACATGAACGTTCTTTTGTCAGAAATGTTAGGAAGCTCTTCTGATGAGGAGCTTTTCATGGAGGCTCTGCCTTCATCCATCCTTTAATTCACTCTTCTCTAGTGCCCTTTTCTCCGATAGGAGGAAGTTTTCAGACCACAGCCTTCTTGCTGCATATTAATGTGTTGTGTTCCCACCTAACCTTCATGTTGACACCATCCCCCACTCTAGGAAGAGAGCCAGTGGAGGTAGAAGCTCTTGATGCCAAAATAAACAATAAAGTTTGGAAACACTTAGACCAAGATAATTAGGGAAATGATGTTGAATAGAAGATGGCATTAGACCTATTATTATGCTTAAGTTAGAATCCAGTTCCAGAAAGCACAATCTCCAGTTAACTGATCTCTTTCAAAAGGTCTTATTTTGTTTCTTTAAAGATTTCATTTATTTAAATCTGATCACTCCACAGTTTAGGCTCTACTAATTGGTTTTTTTTCATTGAAGAAACTTCAATTGACAAGTTTTTACTATTTAGGAACTATTTACTATTTAGGAACACTTAAACAAAGGAACACTATCTAACAACAATTAATGAAGTTAACTATTCAGGAAAAAAAAAAGACTTAAAACCCCTCTGAAACATCTACCTGTGTAACACAAATCCACTTTCGTGAAATAGCAGAAGCCCACATGCGAGACAAATACGTAAGTATTTGGATTTTTGTACTCTTTCAAAACTTGAATATAACTGACCTATTTTGGGCAAGGAATCAGAAATTCTTAAGAATGGAAATGTTGAAACCCCAGATTCCATTCTAAAACACATTTTTTAAAAGAATCAGTGCACTGAAAAATGCCGTGTTTTAAGTATAATAACAGTCTATGGAATTATCACATCATATCTCAGTGATCGTTACGGAACGCTGATCTCTTAGGCATTAACCCAGGAATTTTCTCCAATAATATTATCGTTTGTAATGGCAATAACATAGAGTAGCTCACAAAGTGCTTTCAATAGATTATCTAATGGGATACCTAAAACCCCGGAACCTGTGAAGAACATTGAGAGTGAAATAAGTGGTTTACCTAAAGTGACAAGCCCAGAGTCTTAGGACTTCTGTCCGAGTTCTTTTCACTACATAACATTAAGACTGTCCTTTATGACTGCCTATTTTCCTGTAAAAAAGAAAAAAAAAAAAAAAACACTTCATTTGCAAAGATGACTAAATATAAGGCCTTCATCCCTTGCCCCTGCAGTTCTCTCAGCTCTCACATCCAGCTACAGAGCTGCATTTGGAGTGTGTTTTTGTATTCAGTCTCACACCACAGGCCCAGCTTTCAATAATTGCCTCCTATCTTGTATGATGGTACACAGGTGCTCAGAGAAAAAGTGCCTAAGATTGAAGCACTGTTTATTGCTGTGAATAAAATCATTTAAAACTGGCAGGTGGGGTGCTGGGGAAGAGCGGGTGTCTCAGCTAAAGTAGATTGGAATTTCAGCAGGGGGTGCCGTTTCCTCCAAGTGATCAGGACATCTGTGTCCCCCAGGTGGGGGGCACTGTTCACCATTACTAGTAAACAACCGATACTTGTCCTTTTTTCTCAATGGTCCTAGCAAAGTTTTTAAAACAATCTGATATTGAGTAGAGACAACAGTGAGTCATGCAAACTGACAGACTGGTTCTCATTGCTTTGTAGGTCATCATGCCTGCAGGACGGCTGGGATGTTCCCTTTAGGGTAAACCTGCAGTCCATTTCACTGTTGGAAATACAATGGTTGATTTTTTTTTTTCCATCCCTGTTTGTTCTGGAGTCAGTCACACATAGGCAATCTATTTGAAAGAAAAAAGAAAGGCAGGAACAATTGTGCAACTGTCATTACAGCCAAGCATGTTCATTCTCTCACTGACCAAGCTCTTTAATGTCTGTGGACACATGCTTCTGGAGGCCTAACCAGATAATGAGGGTAGTGCACTGGGACTAGAGGATTTATCACTTGGCAGCCGGGTTTACTGGTGGGGAGACACTGGGAATTTATCTCCATGCCCTTGGAGAATTGCTTTACTGAATGTCTCTCTTAAAGACTTAATTCACTGATTCTTCAGCCCACTTACTACATAGTCTTCTCACTAGATTTAGTACGGAGTTTGTTCTTTTTTAGTTTTCTTCAAGGGGATTTGTTCCAGAAGATATCCCCTGAATGATGGAGCTGGCCTAATGGGAAAGGACTCCTTATTTATTGTCACATCTGTGGATGACTCAGTGGCCCATAGTTCGCAACATCCTAGAACATGTTCTAAAGCTCTAATGGCACAAATCACCCTCACCCACTTTAGTTTTTTCCCTCTATGATTTTATAAAGAATTTAGTAGAAATGGGAACTGAAGATTTGCTCATTTTCAAGAGCAGTCAAAGTATACTGTAGAATATTCTGCTTGCACACATCTCAGTCCTTTAAAATTACCAGGTTCTTAATGCTCAACAGCTGTTCTTTAAATTAGTAACATCGCTTTTAAAACAAAATTCCCAATATTACCTAGTGTCTCACAGGGAAGAAAAAAGACTTCTGAGAACACATTTAAATTTTCATTTTGAAACGTTATCAGTTTGAGGTTTTCTAAATACCATTTGACTCTTCGTAAGTGCAACGAAATGGAAACACTATCATGTTCTTTGGAAAAGCGTCATAGGAATGTGGATGTGAGGGGCTTGGTACCTTCCATTTTGAAGACCTGGTACGTTACACGTCTTCCTAGGATGGTTCAAATTGTGAAGTTAGCGTCTGTCTTTTGTAAACACCACTCCCAAAGTGCTCTCTCTTTCTCTGAAAGCTGGAGACTAAAAGAATGAAGCACAGATCCTCTCCAGGCCAAGAGTTGCGTCATTAGCCCTTCGTGATCAATAAGAACATTGTGGTGGTTATTTCATAGCTGATTAACTTATATGTCGACAAGCCAACACTTGACTTGAAAGGCTGGTCTGGTTTCTCGCCGTGCGAGCATGGCCTTTACTAGCCTGTCCTGGCACCGAGTTCTGGGACTGCTCTTCCCTGACCGCAACCAGGGTACAGCCCTTCAGTTTCGTAGTGAGTAACCCATCAGCTGGAGCCTGCACTTCTGTGAAAGGGCATTTTGTCTTTTAGCGCAGTACCGTGATGGCAAGATAATTAGTGTTAGGGAGGGAAAAAAACAGAATCGAAAACCCATCAGATACCTGGTTGTGGACTCTTCACCTTTGGAGAGACCAAAAATGTGGTGGCCTTATTTTTCTTAATAACTGAGATAAATGCAAACCATTACAGGTAATTGAGCATTTAATGATCAGATGATGCAGAAAGGCATAACTTAATAAAAGTTATCCATCTGTTTCTCAGTTCCTTGTTGAAATACACTGTGTCTCTTGGCTTTTCTGTAATTGGTTTATATGGTATTGTATTTTAATTCATGTCAGGATCTTAGAACTTCCTCTTAAGGTTTTTGTATTCTTCCTTGCAAACTTTCTGTTTCATTTTTAGGGAACTGGAATCCTCGCATCTTGTAGTTGAAGTATAGTTTTATTGTGTTCGACATTACTTTTAATTTCACCAGTTGTGGGGTAAATAAACCATTGTGTACTTGGGAAAAAAAATTGGCAGAAAAGCAGAATATGTTAAAGACTCTTGCTTTTCATTGCTAGTGAGATTTCTCAACTGGAGCTTCTCTGTTTTATTTTGCCCCTGGCTAACATCTAAAGATCAGTAATAAAGCTCTATGCAAATACTTTCATGTATTTAAAGAACAATATTTTGACACTCATTGACACAAGCAAAAAAATACAACACTAAATTAGTGTTCAGGAAAACAATGAAGACATTGTTCATTCATATGAAATGAATGTGAAAAATGTTGTGTTATATTAACAGAAAAGATTGCTCCTCAGCTCTTGACCTTTACTGTTTGCTAAATGACATGTCTTATGATGTTGTGTAGTAATAGACAATTTTTTATTGTCAATAACGGATCTCAAGCAGTCACTGATACTGGTCAGACTATTGGAAATTCTAGTCACCAAAAATAAATGTTTATTCTCCAGAGTCTGGTAGTTTGAGGTAAGCTTTGCTAAAGATTTTTAAAAATATTTTTTGGACAGTTTGGAATTTCCAAATACTTGATAAGTTAAATATTTTGAAAATGTTAATTCAACATATTAAAGGCTTGTTTTTCTAGATTTCATCTAGATTTATAAATACTCCCCGAAAAATCTCCTGTCACCATCTATGTGCTTTCAAAATAATTGAACTTTTAGGAGCTCTCTTGATTTTTTTTTTTAATTTGGAGAACACAAAGGGGCTTTTTGTTCAATTTTCAGTAGTGTGGAGGGGACCTTATTGAAGGGGAAATTGTCCCTAAATTATTGCTTTTTATATATAGTGGAATTTCTTTCCTCCTGTATCACTAGGCTCCAATATTGCTGCTACAGTAAATGTTGTCTTAAATATACTGCTGCTTCCCTTTTCATCTCTCTCAATCAAGGACATTTACAGAGTCAGCATCTAGGAAATAATTATGATTACAGAAACGTTACACTCATGGATAAGACCAAGTCCACAAGGGCGATTTGACCTCCCAGAAGAATAACACTGTTTATGTTGGGGTATTTTTATATTTAGCAACCAAAAATTAAAGACATAATGATTAAGTCTAAATCTATTCAAGTATAATTTTAAGAGAATTGAGTGGGAGAGTGACTTCTAATTTGAAATCCTGATTTTTGTGAATGAGGACATTGTGGAGAAACACATTTGAAATGAGTTTAAGTGAACAAGTTAAGTGGGAAACTGATTCCCAGTTAGAAAGATGGTACATGTGTCCTAGCCTGCAGTCTTTAGAGAAGCTTAAGAATGAGCAGTGAACAGTGCTCACTGGGAATGAAAAAGACTAAGAATTCTCTGGAACTCTCCTGCTCCTCTCCTCTGCAGTAATTGTCTCCTTTCTGCTCCATACCTCCTTTCCTGCTAGCATTTATCTCATTGGCATTATGTTATTTTCGTTGCTGTTGGGCACTTGGCAGTCTTCTGTGTGGATTCTAAGATCTCTAATGGTGCCTTATCGCCTTTGGAACTGCCTTCCCGCGCGGAGTACAGAGCCTGATACATGATTGGTCCCATGCACTCAGACTCAGCAAAGTTCTGAAAGTCTTGTTCCTTCTGCAGCTGTCATCATCTGAGTTTATTGGCTTGAGGAGTAGAAACCAACTCAGAGAAATTCAAGTAAAATGGGACTTATCATGAAGAGTGTTGGGATACTTTATAGGAACTGGGAAGTGAAATCTGCTTTCCTGTTTGTCTGTGCATCTCTTCTCTCCCTGCCCCGCAAGCCTTGTAGTCTGACTTTTTCCACTCCTCTGCCCAAATATGTCTCGGTGCTCGGCTCTGCTTCTTCTGCTGGCCTCCCCTTGGCTTCAGCAGGGCTGACTATCTCTGTGTGGCAGTCATCCAGCCCCAGTGTTCAGTGCTGTCCTACTCATTCAGCCTCTGGGTCTCTTATACAGACCCTTCTGAGACTGACTGACCCAGAATATGTCAGGTCTCCATCCATGATAAGGGAGTTGGGAAGAAGAGGAGGTATAAAGACAGGTCACCTGGCTTAAATATGGCTGCCTGTTTCACTCCCTCAGCAAGAGCTGTGGGTAAGGATAGTCTTGCTTAGGGAAAAGGTTTTAGGAAGCTTCCATGCCTAATGTCTTCTGGCTACAACCTGGAGTTTATGGTTCAGAAGTTCTTTCTTAAATGTCAAACTTTCAAAACACTTTTCGTATATAAATGTTGGTGGTCCATAAGCCAGGCACCGCAGCTACCTTGTTTATCCCTCCCTGATAGACTGTCAGACTCTAGCAGAGTGCCTGGCACCTGGCACCTAAATTTTTCATGAATATTGACTGACTAACAGTACTAGGTTAGCCCATAGAAGTCCATGCAACTGTTCCTAACAACCATTTGTAACAGAATATTTACATGAAAATGCATGTTCGCCTAATGCAGTAAAAAGAACACTAAAAGGGGGAACTGAGGGTCTACTTACAGCTCTGGCACTAACTAGGTATGTGACTTTAAGCAAGTCACATACTCTCCCTGGTTTCAGTTGCCTTACCTCTCAGATGAATTGAACTGGATGAGAACATCTCTGCGGTCCCTTCCAGCTATAAAATTCTGTGGCTCTGACTAACAGAATCAGGATTAAATTCACTCCACCCTTTCAGTCTTCCCTCCCCATGCCGTATATGGGTGCAAGACTTTGATCATGGAGAGAAACTGTATCCTCCCAGGCACCAATAACCCTCACAGGCTACATAATTATCGTTGTCATCATCATCATCATCATGATAAATAATAGTCTTTAAACACTCACTGTATCCCAGGCAGTGTTCCAGGCATTTCACCTATATTAACCTATTTAATCCTAAAAACAACCCTATGAGGTAAATACTGTTATTGTTCTCATTTGTCTGAGAGACTGGAAGATTCAGGAACTTGCCAGAAATTACCAGGTAAGTCCTGGAGCTGGAGTTTAAACACAGGTGGTCCATCCAAGTTTGAGCTCCAGCCACAACAAGCAGTGGTTCTCAGTGTGGTCCCCAGACAAGCAAACTCAGCTTAGCCCTGGATCTTCTTAGAAATATAAATCTTTAGGCCCCACCCCAGGGCTATTGAATGAGAAACTCTTGGGCTGGAGGAAGCCAGAAATCTGTGTTTTAATCTTATGGATGATTCTAATGCACACTAAAATTTGAGAGCTCCTGTCTCTTCTCTTCAACACTGCCTTTCAACATACCCGTAAGTGGTTCTGTAGGTATTTACTCCCCAGGAATGCTAATTGGGGAGTAAATACCTAGAGATGTGATATTGTTGCCCATTTGTACATGGACAAGGCAAACATTCAAATATAGGTGATCATAAGTTAGGAGCTAGTTAGACTGCTTTTCAAGCTCTCTGTCTCCTAGTTGCCATCACTGATGAAATCAGTATAGGAAAAGTCCGGAGGTGGAGACAATCACAGAGGAGGAAGAAGAGGAGTATTATTCTTCTAGCTCTGCTGCAGAGATGAAGAGGTCTCCTCCAAGAAGCCCTAGCTGAATCTGACAAGTTGAGCAAACAGAATTGTGGCAGCACGTCACACAGTATGTGGACTCTCCTTCCCTACAAGAGGGCAACCGACTCCTCAGCACTGACCCATCCCATGCAGGGCTCACTAGGTGCCTGTGCTTACGAGCAAGGTGCCCAGTCTGAACTGAGATGGGGTATGAATGCAAAATCCACACTGGACTTCAAAGACTGAGTACAGAGAACAATAATGTAGAATGTCCTGATAATATTTTATATTGAAATGATACCACACTGTATATATTGGGTTAAATAAAACATAAAAATTAGTTTCACCCTTTTACTTTTTTAATGTGACTAACAGAAATTTTTAAATGCAATATGTGGCTTGCGTTATATTTCTCTTGGGCAGCATTGTTTCAGACTAAGCTTGTAAAGTCCTATCTATATCTCTCGTAATGATATAATATGGTGTGTCTATAGTTTTTTATTTATTGGTAACAACGATCATCAAACCTGGAACTGAGAGAGCTATTGCAACGCTAGGACCTGTTGTTCAGGGAGCCCAGAACCAGCCCAGAAGTTGGATTCCAAAGGTCAGAGTCAGGCTGAGAGGTAGAACCAGGTGGTCAGGACGGGTTTGAAGGATAAGGTCACAGAAAAGTCAGAGCTGGCTTCCTGAGAACATGTTTAGGCCAGGAACCACGAGGAGGGAGATGGACGATCAGGTGGTCATGAGGATAGAGTAACTTCCTGCTGCATGCCCACAGCTTTTATATTGTTCCTGCTGAGCCAGGAACTAATTCTAGAATGGCTTACCTGGGTATGCGAGTGGGAACAGGTAATTGGTAACACCTGGTTGAGGTAGGTGGCTGGGCACGCTCCAGGAAACAACCGCTTCTGGGAAGTATGTTGTGACAGTAATGGTGTTAGGGCCAAGTTAGAGCATTTGTTAAATTACAGTGACCTGAAAGTGAGTTTCCATATTCCAGGTGTTAGTCTGCGAATTACTGTTGCCCTCTTATAAGCCTAACACTGCACGAAGTTAAAGATAGACGGAGCTCTCTACATAGAAACTACAGGCCAACACAGTAATGCTTATGTCAAAGACAAACATAGTCATTTCGTTACTATATTGAAGCAATCAGCTTATGTTAGTCATCACAAGATAGCCCTTTGCAATAGATTTTTTCTAGAGAGGGCTGCAATAATCCCTCCCATTGAGCAGGCCCATTTGCTCTGTGACTGTACTACTCTTCTGATAAAGCGGGAGATCTGTTTCCCCTTTGTTGGAATTTGGGCTGACCCTATAAACAGGAGTATGTAGAGGAAGTGACTCTGGGTCACTTCTAGGCCAAGGCCTCATGAGGCCTTGCAGCTTCTGTTTTGTAAAGTTTGAGCCAGATGGTGAGGGACCATATGGTTGGGGGACGTGTGAAGGAGAACTGAGGTGCATTTAGCATCAAGGACCCAGACCTGTGAGGGAGGCCAGTCAGATCACCTCGGCCACAGGGAGCAGAGATGAGCCATCTGCACCGAGCCCTCCAAAATTCCTAGTTCATAGAATCCTGAGCATAAAAAAGGTTTAAGTCACTAAGTTTTAGGATGGCTTATTAAGCAGCATTAGACAAATGGATTTATTTATATGTGGATTTTTCATTAAAGATTTTTTATATATTATCTTTATGGTCACATAATTTTGGGATATATATAGTTAACTTGAAATAATTCATTATGCACTCAGAATATGTTATGCTAAACATACATACAAGCTGTAGATTTTGCTCAAATTAATTTTCAGTCCTAAGCGGCCACAAAGTGATATTACATAGGAAGGGAGACTAGAGATACCCGTGTCAATACTGCCGGTTGGCCTGGAGATGCTGCTGAAGGAGGAACCAGTTTCACTGTCGGTGCCATAGCCCTCGCGCTGAGAGACGATGCAGGCTGTGATCCGGGGAGGGGCAGAGAGGAGGCAATGCTGCCAGACAGCACCATAGCAGCCTGGTGATTGATGGACTGTTCTGTGAGCAACGTGAACCACCTAAGGGCTGAAAAAGGAGGACAGCCACATCCTGAAACAGAGAATATTAGGAGTTCGAGGAGAGGCTCTAGAGAGAAGTTTGAAATGCTGCAGCCGCCCTCAGTCTGCTTTCCTGTGTCTTCTCACACGATTCTTCAGCAAATTACCCCACCTTGTTTGAACAGTATTAATAATTGAAAAGGCACTGCCCCCAGGATCTATACCAGAGGTGAAAGTGAAGAAAGGATTGCGAGCAGAAGAAAAGGAGCAAAACAGATGAATAACCCCTATCCCAAGGAGTATTACTCAAAGAAAAATACATGGCTGGAGCTCAGTTCATGGTCCTCCATAGCTTTCAGAAAATTATAGGCAACATGTTTGTGTTCGGTTTGCTTAACGCAAAGGTGGGCAAATTACAGTCCGTGGGCCAGTGAGTGTGTTTGTAAATAATGTTTTATTGGAACAAGCCATGCCCATTTGTTTCTGTTCTGTCTGTGGCTCATCTCGTGCCACAATAGCAGAAATGAGTACTTGTGTTAGGTACCATATGGCTCAGGATCCTAAAATATTTACTACTTTGCCCTTTAAGAAAAAGTTTGCTGACCCCTGGCTTAAAGAAAATAAATGAAAGAGTTAAGCTGGAAGTAATCAGGAAAGATATAGAAGAGAAAAAGGAAATCAGTCCAGAAACTGAAGCCACCTGAGCAACAAAATTTAAAATAAATGTTACTGGAAACAATCAGGTGAACAAGCAGGAAGAAACCACATAAAATAATATGGAAAAGACCAAGCATAAAAATGATTAGATGGAGTATAACAGGCATAGAAGGCAGAAGAAAAGAGATACAACATGAGCATAATTGGTACACCTGGAAAGAAATGGAACAATAAAAGAGGGAAATATACTAAAAGATTCATAGAAGAAATAAATACTTAACTTGAATCTGCATTTGGTATGCCAGAAAAGTTGATTTCCAAATGATTCACACAAGACTAGGGGCTTTTAGGTTTTCAGTTCTCATCCAAGGATGAGGAAAACTAACCTCAGCCTTGGAATTTATAGATTGGTGTATGTGGCTGGAAGAAAAACACAAAGAGCAGGGCAGATTTTGACACAGCCTTTTTCTTTTGGTGCATATCAACCTAGAATAATACATTAACACCAAAAGTAAGAAGTAAAAGCTCTGTCACTTTCTAAATTGTGTTCTGTTGTTCTTATTAATTTATTATATAATGATTCTTTTCCTCTTTAGAAACTCGGGATCTTTAAAATGAAGACGAAGGACTCTTTATCAAATGAATCCACAAACCACAGTATTTTTGGCCATGAAGAAAATTAGTAGATTAAAAAGTCCTTAAGACCAGCCCCAGGTTTTATGCTAGATGGTTTTCTTGATATTGTTTTATTTATATAGTCATGTGGCACCTGTTTCCCAACTATGTCATAGTAAGGGGGAGTCTCCCCTGCTAACCCTCAGAACTACATATGTTGGTACTGCAAAGCATAAGGCCTGACCTAGTGCAAGACTACTTGAAGTCCTGACCTAAACTGTGCATACCAGGCTGCTATCATGAAAACAGCTACTGAACGAAGTTTAAAGACAAAATGTATGTGATTGGAACCCCAAGTTGGCACTTTTTAATCAGGAATTTTAATATCCATTTTTTCAATTTCTTTTGATTTTTATTAGAATTATTTCATAGACTTTCTCCCCTAATATATAGATTAACTATATGTTAATTAATTATTATATGTTAATTAATCTATATATAGAATCATTAGATAATAAATTAATAAAAACAATGAAAAATCTGTTTTAAGATTTTTATGACAGTAGCACATAAAGCACAAAGCACAGGGCTGAAAAAGCAGCAGTCAAATAAACATAGTTAAACATAACCTTGATTAACAAATCTTGTTATTCATGGATGACAGCTCAGTTAATAAGTGTTTGTGGCTTGGATACTGAACTGGAGGTTAATGGCGAGGTAGAAGCAATTGTAGAATCCAGATTTTTAAGACAAACACACATCACACCCCAAAAGGCATGCATGGAATCAGGTGTAGTTAGTCGGCTGTGGTGATGTACTTTGGGTGTTCTCCTTCACTGGTCCAGCTGTGAACAGCCTCCAGAGCTACCAAATCAAGGAGAGAGGAATGATCCTTCACTGCCTACTTCCGCATTCATGACTTGAATGGCCAAAGAGTAGATTGTGGGGGGCAGTGTTTTCACTCGAATTTTCTACAGTTTTATTTTGACTTCTCTTAACTAGATTTAGAAAACAGATAGCTTCTATCTATAATTATACAGTTAGAAAAGAATACATGTCCGAATTTAACTAATACACAACCATCTACACTCGGCCTTCAGAGGTCAATGACATGGCCTCAGATTTCTTCTCTACTTCATGTACCTTAAAAGCAAAATGAATGTGAGACATGATTTGAAAACTGCACTTTTCATTTGCCATTAAGGGACATTTTTATGTTGAAGAATCTGAAGCCTTGGTACATTCCTTAACTGATTGTCTTTCCTCCCTGTGGGATGGATTAAAAAGCAGGAGATTTTTTTGTTTGCACTGGTGATCAGGTCATGGCAGAAAGTAAATAAGTATCAGAGGAAGTGGATAAGTCAGTCATATCCTTAAAGGGCACTGAAAGAATGTGGGAAGACTCTCTTTTTTCTCCTTCATTCCTTGAGAAACAAAGAGAGAGGACTGACATCTAAAACATGTAACCTCAAAATTGTTTCTATAGTCAGAAGCCAAAGCCGAGTGGCGATTTGATCACAGATTGTGGCCTGGCTGTGTCATGGGTCATATGTTCAGCATGTGAACAGGAAGGTGAGAAGTGGTGAGCTTTTGCCTCAGTTGTGCCATCCATCAGAGAATAAATGGACCAAATCAACGTGTGCAGCTGTATAAGGAGGTGAATGGCTGAGTACTTCTCACACAGGGGCCTTTGTGTCCTGGACATGATCTAGCATTATGATGGGATGCACTGGGCCTCGGCTTTGTGGCAAATTACTAACCCATTATCACACCAGAACACAAGATCATTTATCTTCTAATCCAGAATGTCACCTGTTCTTCATTTACCAGTCAATAACCATTAATTATGCTCGGTGGAAATTTAAACAAAGCCCTTTCCCTCTGTTAAAACCAGTAAACTATTCAGTAATAACAAATAAATCTGGAGCTGTATATCCTTTCCCTTCCCATTCCCAGACTGGAGTCTGGTACAATATGAACTCTAGAGGAAATGCCTAGAAATTGATAGGTCAAAGGCCACAGATAGTCTGATGGAAAAGAAAAGAGCAGATTCTTGGCACTCACTTTAGTGAAAGTGAGAGGCTCCTACGGATCCCCAAATTCCTGTTGGGGAACAAAACAAGTACCAGGGAACTTGTGTCTAGTGTTTAAAGTAATCCACCATTAACCAGTAATCATATTTTCTCCTTTTATTTTTAGCAAGCCCTTGCTTTCTTTCACATGACTAAAAATATAATTTTTTCAAAACCATTCTAGCACAACATAGTGTTTCAAAAGAAATAAAGTAAGCTGAGCAGTCCTGAAAGACCTATTTTAAATGTTATTTTTAGAATGGAAATTTGAGTAAAACACATGTAAGTGTGTACACTAATCCCTCAGAAAAATGTTCAAATAGAAATTCTAGCCAGAAGCATAATTTAGTTTTTCCTAAAAACTTTGAAAGTATTTTTGAAGAAAGCCAAAACAAGTGTGTGTGTGTGTGTGTGTGTGTGTGTGTGTTCGTGCATGTGTGTGGGTGGGTGGGTGTGGGTGTGTGAGCGTGTGCGTACACTCAAGGGAGGTGGGAGGGTCAGCTTAGCTGGGGAAGGGTGGCCAAAGGGCAGGCTCAGTCCCAGTGAAGCCAACAATACTGTGTGCCATTGGTCACACGGAAACTCAGTGAGATAATATGAATTCATTCCAAGGACTAGACCTGGGGCTCTTGTGTGGGATCTGGAAGGAGTGGTCAGAGTTTCCAGACAGAGGAGAGAAGAGGGCATTCTAGGCCACAGGAACTGCACATGCAAGACATGGAGACACAAGGAGCTAGCCCCCCACCAGGTCTCTACTAATGCACATGTGCCTCGGGGCCTGCAACAAAAGACACCTCTGTGAGGACCTTAACAACAGAGGGTGCTGTCACAGGGCTTGGCCAGCAGACCTGGGCTGCATTTCAGAGCCCACTCCTCTCAGCCCAGAGCATTTTTAATAGTGGGCAAAAGCCCTGAGTTCAGGGAGCTACAAATATCTTGGAGACTCTGTGCTGCATGGACTATCCCAGTAAAGAGAACCTCGCGTTTCCTGCCTTTTAAAAATGGAACAAGTATTATTATTAATACTAACCTTACTAGTGTGAATTTTTAAAGTGTTGTGACTCAGTTCATCAGCTGTGATCTCTTAATGCAAAATGACACCGGTAGATATTTTCATGAATGCCAGCAAAACTCCCTCCTAGCCAAGACACTTTCATTAATTACTTCTCAGTGTGTCACTGACCCCAATCTACTGCCATTGTCCCACCCAGTGTGCGCACCTCGAAGCCACATAAAACTGCCAAAAGTCTCATCCTCCATAAAACAAAGATAATATTGAAAAGTCTTATAATAGACCAAGAATACAAAATTTTCACAAGAAATAACTTCAAGTAAAAGATAAATATCTGGGTTTTTTAAAAATTTTTTAGAAGGGTGCCACCAATTCAAGTGAATAAAGAGGAATTAAGCCTTTTTGGGTTACATCCTCTGAGAAAGAATGTGCTCCACTGGCTTTAGCAGCTTGTTTTTCAGCTGATTCAATACCAACGAGGGAGACGCCAATCCGAACAGTTTTCTTTAGATGTTAGAACCAGAGTGTAATACACATAATGTTGGGGACTGTGTTCTAGTGAGGTGCCTGTTATTTTCACCTATTTTATTTTGAAAAGTGGATGAAAATGATGGAAAAAAACAGTTGTCGTTGTTGGTGGAGGCTTGGGTTTTTCGTAAAGAGGCATGCCGCAATCACATACAAGCTATACTTTTGTGGTTTTTAATCTACATCTTCAATCTGTATAACAAAATCATTAAAATTAATGCACAGTTCCATACTATAGAAATGATAGGCCTGTGTGCTGCTGATAAAAGTTGTTATAAGCGAGTGGAGCAGGGCTGTGACCATTGCCACCAGTTTGTGTCTGAGACACGCAATCGCACTATTGCCCAGCTAGACTTCTTGTTCCTGTTGAAAAAGTGCACCACTGTGAAGCACACACTGAGCACTTGACCTTGAAATGCTGCCTGATGAATCCTGAACTCTGGTACATTCTTATTACTACTCAAATAACTTTTTTAAAAGTGGCAGTACTGTTCATTACATAATTGTTTTCCCTTTAATGATTCTTGATTTACTTTGCTTTTTGATGTCAACACCCTGGAAAATTTCTAACTTTATTGTTAGGAAATTTGGTTCTACTTTTGATCTGTCTTCAAATGACTTTTCCTTACCTTCTGTCCATGATGGAAAGGAAAATTGGGCAATTCTTTGTAAGCTCTTCTTTTCTTAAATATACTATAGAAAGTTTATTTGCCAGAGATGCTCTTGAACGTCTTGTTCCTCTAAATTATAGCCCAAAGACCTGCTGTGTGAGAATCAAGGTGCCTAAAACATGTCTTCCAGCCTATTGGTGGGAACTTCTGTGTCCCAGGCATGTATGCTCAGATGTTCCCCTGATACTTCTGATGCACATTAAAGTTGGAGAACCACTACTGTGATGTTGAGAATATTGTTTTAAATTCTTGGTTATTTTCTAGCTGTGCATGTCAACGTATTCAAACAAGGAGGCCATTAGACTGAGGTGACTTTTAATTCCTTAACAGCCTATGTAAGTGAACCAAAACCTAAGCCAGAGTGAGTGCACTCAAATCCAACAAAAGGAATCTTAGGAACAACCAAACACAAACAGTTGCCTCTGCTTTTTCAAATAAGGCAACGTGTAAACTATAGTCAATCACGGAATTCCTTTATTTTGCTTCAGTGTCTACTTTATGAAAACCCTACTCCTAGTTCCTGTTGGTATAGCACTCTTAACCACCTTTGATTTAGTGCTGCCTTATTCAAATTGATGTATGTTCCCATAAACTCTTGGGGGAAAAAAAATTAATGTGCCTCAGTTTACCTTTTAGCAATGTCCATATATAATTTTATTTGTTTTACAGATTTTTTTATTCATTTGAGGGAGAGAGTGAGAGTGCATGTGTGGTGGGGGGGCAGAGGGAGAGGTAGAGAGAATTCTAAGCTGACTGCATGCTGAGAGCATAGCCCGATGTGGGGCTTTATCTCAAGACCCCAAGATCATGACCTGAGCTGAAACCAAGAGTTGGTGGCTTAACCCACCATGCTACAACCCTCCAGTTACATGTTTTTGATACCATTATGTTTCTCAAGTGACAGCTGGATGCAACTTTAACTTGGACGTGCCTCTCTCTCTTTCTAGGCTATGTGGCTGATGTTGCAGAATGATGAGCCAGAGGATTTTGTCATAGCGACTGGGGAAGTCCATAGTGTTCGGGAATTTGTAGAGAAATCGTTTTTGCACATTGGAAAAACGATTGTGTAAGTATGAATTGATTTCCGGCCACATATCAGACACTTGCTGGCAGGTTTGCATGTGTGCTTGCTCTTCCACCTTGGTTTTGCCTTTTTCCCCTTTTAGTCTCTTGTAGAGCAGTACATGGAGTTTCAGTATGAAACAGGGACTTTGTTCTACACTGCATCCAATCCCAGTTATAGTTTACCTTTTTTTTTTTTTTTGAAAGTTTTTTATTTTTTTTTAATTTTAAACTTTTTACTATGGCTGACACGGTTTACTGTGATTTTACTGTAGGTAATTCTACTCTTATCAGATCAATGTGATAATATTATACAATTGTTTTTAACATTTTCATCTATATTTTAAAATTTTGAAACCACAAAAAAACTGAGAGAAATTTCAAGTCCATTACAAACAGTCTTCTTTTCTTTGAACCATTGAGAGTAGGTTGCCAACCTGATGCCCCATCACCCTGGACTTTTGTGTGTATTTCCTGTAACCAATGGTATTCTCCTACATAAACACAGTACAATCATCAAAATCAGGAAATTCACAATGATAAGTTACTACTCTCTAATCCTTAGATCTCATTTGAGTTTTGCCAGCTGGGCCAATGATATGCTTTATACCAAAATGATCTAGTTTATAATCATGTGTTGCATTTATGTGTTGTGTTACATAGATTTTGGAGTCAAATTTTTATTGGAATGTTTGCAAGATTTTTCTAAAGTCCTTTATTATAGATGGAAATTTTTTTTCTGGTAATTTTTTATTGTGTTAAAACATACATACATATACACGAAATTTGCTATTTTAACCATTTTTAAATATACATTTCAGTGACAATAAATATATCCACAATGTTATGCAACCATCACCACCATCCATCTCCAAAACTTTTTAATCTTCCCCAACTAAAACTCAGAACCCATTAAACAGTAACTTGCCATCCATCCCTCCCACCAGCCCCTGGCAACCACCATTCTACTTTATATCTCAAGGAATTTGCCTACTCTTGGTACCTCATATAAATCAAGTTATATAGTATTGGTCCTTAGTGTTTGGCTTATTTCATAAAACTCAATATATTCAAGATTGATTCATGTTTAGCCTATATCATCATTTCATTTCTTTTTAAGGTTGAATAATATTCCATTATATGTATATGTTACATTTTGTTCATCCATTCATCATTTGTTGAACACTAGGTCCCTTCCAGATTTTGGCTATTGCAAATCATGCTGCTGTGAACATGGATATACAAATATTCATTTGAGTTCCTTCTTTCAGTTCTTTTGAATATAGTTAGGAGTAGAATTTCTGGGTTATATGATTATGTTTAACTTTTTGAGAAGCTGCCAAACTGTTTTCCAAAATCCATTTTTGAAATATAAGAAAGGACTTCTACTTTGAGCTATGATAGAATGACAGAAATCAGATAAACTCTCCTATCTTAAAAAAAAAAAAAAAAGGAAACTACATAAAATATATGAAATAGTTGTTTTAGACATTGGACAATAGGTAGTGCAGGTCTGTGATCTTTGAGAGAAAAGAAACAAATGAGGTGACCCCTGCAATCACTCTGGGCCTCTTCCTGGAGGCACAGTCTTAACCATGGAACAGAAGGAGGCACTCCAACAGAGAATACTGTTTTGCTGAGTTGAGGAGGTAGAGGTCAGAATTTAGAGTCTGAGTCACCTAACATTAGGGGGCAGAGTTCTAGAAAAGTGGGCTCTACAAAGAAAAACAACCTCCAGAAATCTGTATAAGGACCGCATTCAGTTTGTATTGAATAATAAGATATAGATGTCCTAAAAAAAAAATGTCCTAGAAGAAATTCCATAAACTTAGATGAAGAACTACCTGGGAGCTGGGAACTGAGCATTCTTCAGAGCTTACTCAAGTCTAGGAAGCATTTGCATTTCAGCCAGTCTCAGTGGAGAGAACTTTTTCATCACTCAGAGAAGTGATACCAATTCTAAAGGGCTATGTCTCAGTAATGTGGCTAATCCTGAGAGTAAAGGCTACTCCAGACTTAGACTAACAAACTTTAAGTACAAACTTCAAAAGGACACAAGGAACAAACCTCCACCATAACAAAGCCCAGCATTCTTTAAAAGAAGAGAGTAAAATCTAGACTCATAACATAAATTTCTTAACATTCAGCATTCAATAAAAAAAATTAGTAGGACTGTCAAGAAGCAGGAAAATATGACCTATAACCAAGAGAAAAATCAATCAGTAAAAACAGTCTGGGGAATAATAGAGATGATGTTATAAGCACTCAGAGATGTTAAAAAGCTATTATAACTACACTCAAATATTTTAAGGAAAACATGGGTTTAGTGAGAAAAGCGAGAAAATATATGTTTAAACATAGCTAGATGGAGCTTCTAGAGATGGAAAATTAGATATCTGAAATGAAAAATTCACTGTTGGCATCAAGAACAGATTAAATACTACAGAAGAAAGGATTATTGAACTATAAGTATATAGAAGTATAATATTAGAAATTATCCAAGATGAAACATGGAAGAAAAAAAAAAAAGCTGGAGAAGGAAAAAAAGTAAATTAATTAATTAAACAAAACAAACAAACAAACAAAAAAAACAGAGTCTCAGTGACCTGTGGAACAATATCGAGCTACCTAACATGTGTAACTGGAGTCCCAGGGGGAAAAGTGGGTAGAGCACAGAGGAAGAATTAAATATTGGCCAAAATCTCCCCAAATTTAATGAAAACAATAAAATCACAGATCCTTAAGAGACACTATATCCCAAACAGGATTAACACAAAGAAAATTTCACCAGGGCCCATCATAGTCAAATTACTGAAAATAAATGCTGAAGAGAAACTCTTAAAGGCAGCCAGAGAAAAAAGAGAACTGTTTACAGAGGAACAGATAAAAGAAAGTTTTGTTATCAGAAACTATGTAAGACGAAAGACAATGGAGTAACAGTTTTAAACTGCTGAAAGAACCCTACAACCTAGAATTCTATACCCAGAGAAACTTTCAAAAATGGAGGTGAATTAAAGACTATTTTCAGACAAACAAAGGCTGAAATAGAACATTGATAGCAGACATTTAGAGAAAAGGAAAATGATACTAGTTCTAGGTGTGGATTTCTAGGGGGGAATGAAGATCAAAAGAAACAATAAATATGTTGGAAAACATAAAAGGTTTTTTTCCCTCATTTTAAAATTTCTTTAAAAAGAAATTGGTTAGAAGTAAAAATCATAATAATATATTATGAAGTTTCTAATATGCATAAATAAATTATATGACAACAGTAGCATAAAGTATGGGGCAGGATAGAAGCATTTCATTATTTTATTGTTTGTAAGATTCTTAAACTAGATACAAATTGATATAAAATTATTCAGAGATAATCTGAAGTAAGTTAAAGTGCATACTACAAACTCCAGACAAACTACTAAAAACAAAATAAAAAGTAGCAATAAGGCAATAGTAGAGTTAAAATGGAATCCTAAAAAGTGTTTCATCTAAAAGAAAGAAGAAGAGACAATGGGAACAAATAACAGATGGGACAAATATAAAACAAATAACTACATTGATGATTAGGTCCATTAAATTCTCTAAAAACAAAGAAATAATTTGTTGCGCTTGATAAAAAAAGCTATATGCCATCTACAAGAGTCACACATTAAATATAAACATATAGGTGAAAAGTAAAAAGATGAAAAGAGAAAAAATGCAAACACTAATCATAAGGGACCTGGAGTGGCTATATTTATATGTGACAAACTAGACTTCATTTAATTAGAAGGAATGAGTCATTTCATAATTTAAAGGGGATCAATTCATCATGAAGACATAACAATTTTAAATGTATATATACCCCATTACCGTTAGTTCAAAATACTAACAGAACTGAGGAAAAATAGACAAACCTTATATTTGAGTACTTCAACACTCTTCTGTCCATAACTGACAGAACAAGTAAACAGAAAATCTTTGAGGATAGAAAAAACTAGAACAACATAATAAGTCTACTTGACCAAATTGACATTCGTAGAACATACCACCCCCCTAGCCCAGAGCAGCAGAATACATATATATGCAAATGTACCTGTAACATTCACCAATATAGACCAAATTCAGTGCCATTAGAGAAGTTTATAAATTTTAAAGTATTAAAATTACAAGAAGATGTTTTCTGACCCAAATGAAATTCAATTAGAAATTAACAACCAAAAGAAATGTTTAAGATCCCCAAACATTTAGAAACTAAACAACACACTTCTAAGTAATTCACAGGCTAACAAAGAAACCACAAAGGAAATTAGAATATATTTTAAACTAAATGAAATGGGAACAGCATGCCAAAATTTGTGGGATCTAGCTAAAGCAAGGCTTCAAGAGAAGTTTGTGGCTTTGAGCACCAATATTGAAAAAAAAAAAGATCCTGAACCAGTTATCCATTGTAAGAAGTAACTTCCCTTGTAAGAAGCCAGAAGAAGAGCAAACTAAACCCAAAGCAAACAGAAAGAAGAATTGATAAATGTAAGAACAGAGATTGATGAAATAGAAAGCAGAAAAACAGTGGAGAAAAATCAGTGCAACCCCGACCTGGATAAACTTTCATCCAGACTGGTTGGGGGAAAAAGAGAAGACATATTATATGTATTAGAAATAAAAGAAGGAACATCACTACAGATCCTGCAGATATTAACAGAATAATAAGGATATATTATGAAAAACTTCTGCCAGTGACTTTTTCAAACTAGAGGAAATGGACAAATTCTGTAAAAGATCCAACATTGCCAAAACTGACTGAAGAGAAAAATAGAAGTCTTGGTTCTATCTCTGTTAGAAAACTCAATTTTGAGTATTTAAGAAAGAAAATAATACCCTTCCTATAAACACTTAGAAAAGAGAATACTTCCTAACTCATTTTATTTGGCCAACATTATCCTGATACTAAACACAAAAACTGTTTAAGTGTGCAGACTTGTATTCCACATAAACATAGAAACAAAAAATCATTACAAAAATATTAGCAAATTGAATCTATCAGTATATAAAAAGTTGATATATCATGACCAAGTGGGATTTGTCCTAGGAATCCAAAATAAGTCTACAATTTAAGTATCAACATAATTCACTGTATTTTAAAAAACAGAAGAGAGAAACCATGTGATTTTTTTTCAATAGTTATAAAAAAAAGCATTTGAAAAAAATTCAATGACTATTTATTATTAAAGAAAAAAAACTTTCAACACACTAGGTAGGAACTGAAGGAAATTTCCTCAAGTTGATAAATAGCCTCTGAGAAAACCCCACAAATAACATCATACTCAATGTTGACAGGCTGAAGGCTTTTCTCCTAAAAATCAGGATCAAGGCAAGGATGTCTCCTTTTATTATTCCTTTTCAAAACTGTCTTGAAGATCCAAGCCAAAAATAAAACAAGAAAAAGAAATGAAAGGGAGAACTATATCTGTCTTTATTCACTGATAGCATGATGGAGTACTTATGAAACTTTAAGTATTCTACCACTGAAGTAACTACTAAAACTAACTGGTATATTTAGCAATGTCACAAGATACAAAATCTGTACATAAAAATCAATTTTACTTGTATGTGTATAAAAACACTGATCAGAGAAACCAAAATAGCCCTAAATAAATAGAGGAATATACTGTGTTCTTGGATTAGAGGACTGAATGTTGATAAGATATAGATTCTCTTAGAATCTTAAAATCAATCTGTAGATTGAGTGCAGTCCCAATCAAAATCACAGACTTTTTTGGTAAAAACTGACCCGCTGATTCTAAAATTTATATGGAACTGCAAAGGATCTAGAATTATTTTGAAAAAAGAAGATCAAACTTCCTTTAACACTTAATCTACATGATATTGACATAAGGATAGATTTATAGGTCAAAGGAACGGAAAATAAAGTCCAGAAATAGACTCTTACTTGCACCAATTAAATTTTTACAAAGATGTCAGGGTAATTATTGCGGAAGGATAGTCTTTTTAATAAATGGTGCTGGAATCATGAATAGCCATACCATATGGGGGTAGGGAGTGAAACTCAACCCATAAATCATACCATACAGAAGTTAATTGAAAAAGGATTATAAATAGAAATGTAAGAGTTAAAACTAAAAAACCATTAGATGAAAACATAGAGGAAAGGTTTTGCAACTTCAAGGTAGGCAAAGATACCTTGTTTCTCTACTAGGTTGAATTATAAGAGTTTTTTATGTTTTATGTTCTCTCAGTCCATGACTGCCTTTTCAGTTTCTCAACAGTGCCTTTCAAGTAACAAAAATTTTACATATTCATGTAATGCAATTTATTATTCTTTATGGCTTTTTGGTTTCTGTATGTGTTTGCAGTGAATGTTTATATCAATTTGGGGTGAAGCCAAGGATTTCTTAGGACACCAAAATCAAGAGCCATGAAAGGAAAAAAAAATGACAAACTGAATATCACAATTAAAAACCTCTGCTTTTTGAAAGTGACCATTAAGAAAATGAAAAGGCAATCATGATCTGGGAGAAAATAAGTGTAATACTTAAGTCAGACAAAAAAACTTCTATCTGGACATGCAAAGATCACCTATAACTCAAAAATAAAAAGACAAATGACTCAATTTAAAAATGGGTCCAACATCTGAACAGATAACCTCACACAAGAAAATATACAAACAGCTATTTAGCACATGAAAAGATGCTCAACAAGACTAGTCAACTGGGAAATGTTCACGAAAAGCACAATGTAATCCCCCATTAGAATGACCACCATGCCCAAGTATTGTTGAGGATGCTGAAACAGCTAGAGCTCTCATACATTAGTGATGAAATATAAATGGTACAACACTTTGAAAAATAGTTTGGCTTTCTTAAAAAATCAAATCTATATTTATCACATGACCAGCAATTTTCCCAGACATTTACCAAAGAAAAATGAAAATGTATATCCACATAGAGACTTATACATGAATATGTTTAATGGCTTTATTCCTAATAAAGCATTGCCTTCCCTAACATTCACTCAACAAGTAAATGAATAAACAAATGTTATGTAT
Source organism: Enhydra lutris kenyoni (assembly GCF_002288905.1). Classification (NCBI taxonomy): domain Eukaryota; kingdom Metazoa; phylum Chordata; class Mammalia; order Carnivora; family Mustelidae; genus Enhydra; species Enhydra lutris. The sequence goes on along the minus strand of NW_019154132.1, from coordinate 1,923,941 downwards.
CTGTACAGTGGAATACTATTTAGTTACAGAAAGGAGTGGACTAGGATGAATCTTAAAATCTAATGATTTTGAAATCAAGCATAATTACTTAGTGAAAGAAGGTCAGCCACAAAACAGTACATACTGTATAAGTCTATATGATATTCTAGGAAAGAATAATTCGGACTGATCGAAAGCCAATCAGTGATTTGTTGAGTGAGATGGGCTGAGTTTGGGGTGGTAACTGGGAAAAAGAACAGGGAAATCTTTTGAGGTGGTAGAAATGTCTCATATCTTGACTACAGTGGTGATTACATGAATGCAGGCATTTTTCAAAACTCATCAAACTATACCCTTGTTAGATATTTTATTATTTGTAAAATATACCTCAATATAGTTGATTTTTTAATAAAAGGAATAGAAAACAGGGAACTTTAAGAGCCTATCATCAAGGAATATTTAAGTGAATTTAATAAAGTGTTATCACACTATTAAAAATAATGCTTAAGAGGACTTTGAATAACATAAATTATGATTACGACAATCTTAAACTAAAAAAAAAAAAAAGGATACAAGTTTAGGTCTGTTGTATGATCTAAACTCTCTAAGACTATGCCTATAAAAGATTAGAGGAAAACATGCCAAAAATTTAACAATGGCACTTTCTACATTGTGGAATGTAGAAAGTATGTGTTTGTGTGTGTTTGTAGTGAATGTTCATATCTACTGTATATATTGCTCTGTATCCAAACTGTCTGTAAGGAACTTATATCCTTTTTTAGTGAGAACTCATGTTATACACATGAGTGTGTTATACTCATTTTTTTTAAAATATCAGGTAGTATTATAAATGAATCCCCAAAGAAGACTCTCTTTTTTTTTTTTTTAATTTTTAAAAAGATTTTATTTATTTATTTGACAGACAGGCAGAAAGGCAGGCAGAGAGAGTGAGGGGGAAGCAGGCTCCCCACCGAGCAGAGAACCCGAAGCGGGGCTCTATTCCAGGAGCCTGAGATCATGACCTGAGCCAAAGGCTGAGGCCTTAACCCACTGAGCCACCCAGGTGCCCCAAAAAGACTCTCTTTTGGAAAAGTGGATGAGACTTGGTCTTTCTCCCATCTTGGAGATTATGTTTGCAGTCACCAGGCCATTCTCTGACCTGTACTCCCATGAGCCAAATGCCTATTTTCTGACCTTGAGCACAGTCCCTCACAAAGTAGGATGCTATTCCAGGAGATGTCGATGAAAGCATTCCATGTCTAGTTCATTTAGAAAATACTGAATATTATAACCCCCCTTGGAGAATTGCCAGTAAAGAAACTGTTTAACTTTGTTTAATCCAGCATTTTCCAAACTTAATTTTTAAGTTTATATTAAAAGCTTACACAAACAAGAGTTCTGTGGATCACCCGCTGGGAAATGTTCTTCTGTCATTCAAACCTGAATACCAGATACCTATTAAGTCTGACTCCTTCCGGTCTTCAGAAGTAGTGCTTGCCATTGGCAGTTTCTCCGAGAAGGTCCGGTAAAGCAGTTGAGTCGGTTTTACTAAAATCTATTTCAAATTTCAGGCAGTGGACTTCATTTTGTTTCAAAAGGCACACTAACCACAAATCAAGCTTTTAGTGGTATATTAAAAATGGTCTCTGAGTGGTATATAACATTTTGGTAAAATACAAAGTTTTTTCCAAATTCTTCCAGAAAAGAGAGATTGATATGAGGTGCTAATCACTTTATCACTTTCCTAAGAGTCTTCTGGGTGGCCGAGCATCACCCTGGCAGCACTCACCTGCCTAGTGCCCAGGACCTGCTCCAGGTCTTTCTGTGTCATACCATTGGAGTTGTGGGAACAGAATGCTTACAGTGCATATTCTTCATAGTTTGTCTGAAAATATCAAATTCCTTCTCAGGGCTAGATAATAAAATCATGATGGTTTTGTGAATGCTGTCTGCAAGTTCTGTTCTATTGTTTGTTTTTTTTCAATTTCCTTCCTCTGGATCTTCTTTGGGCCCCATGCATCAGCATACCGATCTCAGCTGGAGGAAGAGCAGGGAAGCCACAGGCAATTTCATGTGCTAAGGCCAAGCCTGCTCCTTGGGCTTCAGAGTCCCTGCTGCAGCTGTGAGCTCTGACAGGCCCGCGAGTCCTTCTTGGGAACAGTGTCCACACAGTCAGAAAGCAGGCAGAAAGGAGCAAAGAAAACACACTGAGATCTAAACAAAGCTGGGAAGGCCAGGGATAGTATTGTACCTCAGTAACTCACAGATTATAATTTGTGGAAATATGCTTTTCTAAACTCTTCAGGAGGGCAGACCTCTTTCTCCCAAGGATGCTGTTTTCGTTTCTTTATTTCAGACTTGCTAGCTTTCATTCCGAAGACATTCGTCCTTCTATCTACACAGCCTGGCATGCTATTGTGTTGTAAAAGCACCATCCTCGTGCCACATCCCCTGAGCTTGAATCCCGGCCCCATAGCTACCAAAGAGAGTCATTTACAATCACTGTGTCTCCATTTTCCCAGCTGCAAAATGGGGATAATAGAATACTGACTTCACAGGGATGAGGTAAAGAGTAAATGGGCTAAAAATATGTGAAGCCCCTAAAACAGTGCCTGATGCTTCAAAGCTCTGTATAAGTGTTTGCGATTAATAAATGGGTAATTGATTGAAAACAAGGGATAAATAAAATGTGGGAACAGTAACATTAGACAACTGGTTTTATGTGTGGAGACGAGAAATGTTTTACGTTGGTGTGACCAGGCGGAACTGAGTGCAGACACTCATCGGAGAAAGGCCACTGCAGGGGAAAGAACACACTTGTCTACCTGTAGGTGGATAGAGGTTGTGGACATAATGAGACATCTCTTCGTCTCTAACTCCTGACCCCTCCTGAGAAGTAATGGGCTATTTATCAGAATTAGGACACCTTTTTACTGAAACTCTTTCCTTTGAAATTCTGTGAATGGCTTGGAGTTCTCTCAAAATGAAGATTTTTTTATTATATCATGTTTGTCACCATACAGTACATAATTAGTTTTTGATGTTGTGTTCCATGATCCATTGTTTGCATATAACACCCAGTGCTCCATGCAATCCATGCCTTCCTTAATACCCACCATCAGGCTCACCCATCCCCCACCCCTCTAAACGCTCAGTTTGTTTCCTGAAGTCCATAATCTCTCATGGTTCGCCTCCCCCTCTAATTTTACCCCCTTCACATTTCCCTTCCTTCTCCTAATGTCCTCCATGCTATCCTTATGTTCTGCAAATAAGTGAAACTATATGATGATTGACTTTCTCTGCTTGACTTATTTCACTCAGCATAATCTCCTCCAGTTCCAACCATGTTGATGAAAAAGTTGGGTATTCATCCTTTCTGGTGGCTGAGTAATGTTCCATTTTCTTCTTTATGCATTCATCTATTGAAGAGCATCTTGGCTCTTTCCACAGTTTGGCTATTGTGGACATTGCTTCTATGAACATTGGGGTACATATGGCCCTTCTTTTCACTACATCTGTATCTTTGGGGTAAAAACCCAGTAGCGCAATTGCTGGGTCATAGGATAGTTCTATTTTTAATTTTTTGAGGAACCTCCACACTATTTTCCAAAGTGGCTACACCAACTTGCATTCCCACCAACAGTGTAAGAGGGTTCCTTTTCTCCACATCCTCTCCAGCATTTGTTGTTTCTTGTCTTGTTAATTTTGGCCATTCTAACTAGTGTAAGGTGGTATCTCAATGTGGTTTTGATTTGAATTTCCCTGACAACTAATGATGATGAACAGTTTTTCATGTGTCTGTTAGCCATTTGTGTATGTCTTCTTCGGAGAAGTGTCTGTTCATGTCTTTTACAATAGCACCAAAAACCATAAGATACCTTGGAATAAACCTAACCAAAGAGGTGAAGGATGTATACTCTAGGAACTACAGAACACTCAGGAAAGGGATTGAAGAAGGCACAAAAAGATGGAAAAACATTCCATGCTCATGGATTGGAAGAAAAAACATTGTTAAAATGTCTATGCTGCCCAGAGCAATCTATACTTTCAAGGCCATCCTGATCAAAATACCAATGGCATTTTTCAAAGTGCTGGAACAAACAATTCTAAAATTTGTATGGAACCAGAAAAGACCCTGAATTGCCAAGGAAATGTTGGAAAAGAAAAAGCTGGAGGCATCACATTGCCTGATTTCAAGCTAGATTACAAAACCATGATCGCCAAGACAGCATGGTACTGGCACAAAAACAGGCACATAGACCAATGGAACATAACAGAGAGCCCAGAAATGGACTCTCAACTCTATAGTCAACTAATTTTGACAAAGCAGGAAAAAATATCCAAGGAAAAAAACAGTGTTTTCAGTAAATGGTGCTGGGAAAACTGGACAGCTATATACAGAAGAATGAAACTCGACCATTCTCTTACACCATACACAAAGTTAAACTCAAAATGGATGAAAGGAATCCATCAAAATCCTAGAGGAGAACACAGGCAGTAACCTCTTCGACATCGGCCACAGCAACTTCTTTGAAGACACATCTCCAAAGGCAAGGGAAACAAAAGCGAAAATGAACTTTTGGAACTTCAACAAGATAAAAAGCTTCTTCACAGCAAAGGAAACAGTCAACAAAACAAAGAGGCAACTCATGGAAAGGTAGAAGATATTTGCAAATGACACTACAGACAAAGGGCTGATATCCAAGATCTATAAAGAACTTCTAAAATGCAGATTTGGAATCAGTAGGTCCGGGCAGGGCCTGAGATTCTCAATCTCTAACAAGATCCTAAGTGATGCCCGTGCTGCTAGTCCACAGAACACACTGAGTAGCAAAGCCTGAGAGAATTATAGAATCTCAGGTTTGACGTGAACCTTGACAATCATTGAGGCCAATCCCTTATCACTTTCTACCTTGTTGTTAGTCATCTCTGATTCTGCCTTCCCTGGTAGGCTAGACAGTGGGATCCTTCAGAGCATTATTTAATTCTAGTTCCCTTCCATTCCTTTCATTCTGCCCAATATAGTGTCAGACATTTAGTAAAATAAAACAAAAATCAACATTTTAATTTATGGAAAAATAATTTTTGGAAATTGGAAGATTTGATTTTAGGGTTGTCTTGAAAGGGCGAAGGAATACTTGCTTAAAAATGAAAAGACTTAAAAATTCCAGGGCTTTCCATGAGGACAGTTCAGTGAGCACCTGCAACTGGTTTGTTCCTTTTCTTCTTTTTCCATCCTATCCCTTCCATCTCCAGTACTCATAATATCGCCTAAGTGCCAGTTGAATTTAATTGCAATTGGATTGAATTTATCATCTGATAAATTGAGGTAAAAAGAGTGCTCTGAGGGCACCTGGGTGGCTCAGTGGGTTAAAGCCTCTGCCTTTGGCTCAGGCCCTGATCCCAGGGTCCTGGGATTGAGCCCTGCATCGGGCTCTATGCTCCGCAGGGAGCCTGCTTCCTCCTCTCTCTCTGCCTATCTGTGATCTCTGTCTGTCAAATAAATAAATAAAATATTTAAAAAAAAAAGAGTGCTCTGGACTTTCCATTTCTGCCATTAATAAATTCAGGAATGCACTAAGATGAGATGAAGAAATCTAAAACCCAAAAGTCATACACCCCTTTTTTCTTTCATGTGGCTTGGAAAAGGTAGACCAATAAATGACTGGAACCTCTAAAGAATAAAGCCAAAGTTTCTGGAAATTGCTTCTGGTCCTACTGACTAAAGCAATCCCTAATATGAGATAAGATGCTATGCTTTTGTAATACAAGTCATGTCAGAACCTAAGGAACTTTGGTTTATTTATTAATCATTAGGTACCCAATCCTACCAGTTCTTAATGAATCAAGTTCTTACAAATGAACTAATCATTTACTTTATAGTTTGCTTACCTCAAAAACATTATAATAGCAATCTGTCAAAAATAACCTGAAAATTGGAGAATGTCCAGGAGCTTATCTTTTTGGAAAATGTAACATGCTTTCCTATAACATTTTACATTTTAAAACATTTGACATTGCTTAATCCTAAGACTGTGAAAGTCCATAAATCCATGACCAATGTCCTTATTTGTAGTATTCTTAAGGTAGTTTTGCTTCTGAATTGTAATATGTAGAGCAAAAAATTTTAATTTGAATTACTTTGTATAAATCGTTTTTCATTCACTTATGTTTTCTTCTTTATTTAAGCTAGCTGACTTATAAATTTATTTTCCATAAAAAAAATTTTGCAGGAATCTAACATTAATTAAAGAAATCAAAGAAGGTATAGGCAAAGTATGGTCTTTTTTGTTTTAAATACAATGCTGCAGGTTGAAAATTTAAACAAAAATTAAAAGTCTACCTTTGAAATGTAATTTAGTCATCTAGATTATCTTTATGCCCTCAATCTCCTACTTTACAGAGGTTATGTCATGTTTCAAAAAGATTTTCCATATTCTTTTGTGGATTTAAAAATGTATTGTGGATTACTTATATTGGGATTGAGGGGTTTTTTATACCTTTAAATATAGAATTCATGTTGCTTTTTTTTTTAATATTTGTAAGATTTAATTTATTTAATTGTCAGAGAGAGGGCACAAGCAGAGGGAGTGGCAAGTAGAGAGAAAAGCAGGCTCCCTGCTGAGCAAGGACCCTGATGCAGAGCTTGATCCCAGGACCCTGAGATCATGACCTGAGCCAAAGGCAAACGGTTAACCAACTGAGCCACCCAGGCGTCCCTTCATATTGCTTTTAAAAGACCCTCTAAAGGCTTTATTAAAATGTATACATTAGAAGAAATCAATATCCTCCACTGTGCAGCAGAAGAAACTTAACCTCTTAGTCTGTAAAAATATGTGCACTTTGTGTTCGTGTTTTCTCAAGGAATCAAACATGACATTTTATTTTTAGGGGTGTTCTATAACTCCAAAAGTTATGAAGGATGATATAAAATAAATTCCTTTTTTTTTTTTTTAGTGTGTGAAATATCCATGCTAATGAAATCTTAAATATAATGAAAGTATTTATAGTAGGAAGGAGAGACAAGTGATTGAGCATTTTTAGGAGTCAGAATTTTTTTTTGTTTTTAAGGAAGTGAAACCAAACTCAAAATAGCCTTGAAGATAGTCAGATCCAGGACTTGGTAGTCTGTCAGGGCTCTCTTTGCTTCTTGGAAAGCTGCCTTCATTCCCTCAACATGTCCCTAGTACAGAGGACATCGCTGATAGCATTTCTGGAGACATAGACTAACATGGTGAATGAAGAAAAGAACCTTTTGATAGTTATCCATGTGGAAACCTCCTAAGGAAGGATTCTGACTGGGCCCATTGGGTCCATGGTTAACCCCTAGACCATTCACAAAATCCAGAGTTTGGGGCCAGTTCCTAGTTCACGTCCTATTGTTAGAGATAGAGAATTCTGTGCTTGGCAACCCCATCGAAGTCACTGATCTAACCCAGGAAAGGATCAAGGTCCTTCCCCCAACAGGGGGTGTTATTTCTAGAAGAAAGGCAGAAAGTGGTATTCAGCAAGCAAAAACAACATGTTCACATAGCATTTAATGATCATTTAGTATGAGCCCAAAAATGTGCTATGAGCTGACCACTGACTCAGTTTAGTTTCCAGGGCTGGGGGCACTGTTCTCACTGAGAAGGAAACTGAGGCACAATGAAGTTAAATATCCTCCGGAGGTTACTCAGCTATGTGAGGGGTAGAGCCAATGTGTAAACTGAGCATTTTCTGACTCAAGAGTCCCTTTCTTTATATTGTACTTTTCCTCCTACTTGTTTCCATCCTTTAAAAAAAATACTCTAAATGTGATGGTTGCATGCTAACAGTGGAGTCACATCATAGGCAAACAACTTGAAAAACCAGATCCAGGCCCACATGCCTCTATGAAAGAGAAGCCCCAACCAGAATGCCAAGAGAGCAAAAGAAGTTAAATCTTGCTTGTGAGCCCTCACAAGCCCAAGTTCTGATGGAAAAAGCAAGATTTGAAGGCTCTTCCAAGGATAATCTTCACTCTCTGCAGTTTTGTTTCTAAGCTCTTCCACTAGAAGCAAATCCCGCCTAACCTGTAGCATCACTCTGGTTCCTTGAGCACCTCCTGTCCTTTGAAATCTGCAGTTGTAAGTGAATGAGACAGGCCGGGTGTCTGTCTCAGTCACCATTGTCCTCAGTGCTTACAACAGCTGGCCTATGATACCTTCTTACTTGAGTCCAAATGGATATCCAAAAGCCACTGTCCAGAAAAGCCTTCCAAGAATGCTCCTTATCACCCTAACTTGCCCAAGTTAGGTTCATCATGGGTCAGTCTTTCCTGGTGGTGACAGCTACAGAGAAGCCACTCTGCTTCTTATCCCTGGGAGCTACTAAGGAGGGATGATAAGGACCTTACTACACACAAGGGTGTGGCGATGGAGCATATGGGCTCACCTGAGAAAGACTTAGAATCAGTAGGATTTGGTGAACAATTGGCTCTAGAAGGTTAGGGAGAGCTTGATTAGTGGTGCCGTCATTAAGACAGAAAACTTTCTGCCCTCCCACAGTTTGCCTGCCAGGCTTTATGTGCTTAAAGGAGAGTTACAGATATTTTCTCTAAAACGAACTTTTCCTTCAACCTCATTATTACATGAGTGTCATATCAGACACACAATCAGCATCTGGTGCGTTCTCACTTTAGCTCTTTTAAGATCTGTTAATCACTTTTCAATTCTGTTACTGTTTTTGAAATTATCTTGTAATTTTCACTGGAAAAGCTTGGAAAATGTGTTGCCATCTGTATGTTTAGACTTGGTACCAGTATTTACTCTTGTGTCTTTGATATCATTTGAGTGAGTTTTGCTTTGAATTTATTAGAAAATAGTACATCCATTTCAGTGTAGGTGAGTAGAAGACACTTGGGAGCAGATCAGTACCAAGTACGATACTGATACCATGTAAGGTGATATGCTGGACAATTAAGTTCCCATTTGGTCACTTGTATTGACAAGGCATCCTTATGACAACAAATGTGTTCTTCCAAGGGTGTTTGTTTATTTGGAGGAGGGTGCATTGTTGGGTTTGTTTTTAGTGTGATGTTTTGCCTTACACTTTCCCATCAACTTATTACTAAATAATGTGAAAAGGAAGCACTTTTCTCCTACAATTAAAGTGACAGGAGCATAAGCTAAACTGGCAAATCTTTCTCTTGACTAATTTTCTGTCATTAATCTTATTAAATTTTAAGAAGAGGGTCGTAAGAATAGCCTGCATACTGGTGAGCCACCACTGTCTGTGCTGGGGGAAAAAAAAGATGTTTTGGCCAATGGAAATATTTATCACACTTCGTGGCACTCTGTCTACATTTTAAGTAAGAACGGCAAGGGGCAAAAATTACTATACATTTAAAAAGAAACCCATTTCCAAAATCATTCTGGTTGAGATAACAAATCATTTTGTGCTCATGCATATACTTCCCTTAACAGGGAATTGCTCCCTGGTGGTTGTGATTTCTGGCCCTTGCACCTTGGGGATGAGGGTGAGGAGGCCTGTAAAAAGTGGAAGGCCAGTGGACAGAGATTAGGATGTGAATCTTGTACCCCTGTGACTGGTGTATCTGCCCTAAGGCACTCCTCAAAATCACTGCTTCCTCAGTAAGTTACCTAGTTAAGTGGCCAGCATAGTTCCTAAGACATAGTAGATACTCAATAAACGTGCTCTTTTCTTCTACTTTCTTTTTCTCTCAAAGTGAAACGCATCTCAGAGAATCAGAAGACATTTCCTTTCCTTTCCTTTGAGTAGTTCAGGCTCTAATTACCTGACAATAAGAACATGTTATTTACAAATATACACAAATGGATGTAAATATTGTGCAAATTTAGAGTATCCGTACTGAACTAGTATCACCATGATCACAATTGGAGCAATGTCTGCAGAAAGATGGATTTAAGCGGGCTCTTGGCCAAAGTGGGAGATATGGACGGTAGTTAAGAAGAGGGAAAGCATTCCAAGTGGGTGGAAAGGCATGAGAAAGGCATGAAGGCAGGAGTTAGTAAATTGTATGTGGGCGAAAGGCAAGCTGATAAACTGGGTTGGACCAGCCTGACCACATTGGGCATATTGAGAGATACACACATCTACTATTCCCTCTGCTTCACTGTACTTCCCACTCACTCTCTAGGTCTTAGCTTAGACAGCCTTCCTAGCCCAGCATCCTACACTCAACCAAGTCTTGCTAGGTGCTCTCCCGGTCCTCTAATAGCACTCTCCACCTTCTCTCATCATTCATACACTATATTGTAATGGCCATGAGACTTTAAGCTGCTTCATGACAAAGACCATCTAGCTTATTCATACCTGTGTCTTGCACCAGGCTTAGCTTACTAGGTGCTCCTAGTAGACACTTAATAGGTGCTCAGTGAAGATTGATAGGAGGTAGGAGGAGAGGAGATGGATAGATAAGGTTGGGCGAATAGAAAAGGTACAGATGACGGAAGCCCTAAGCTATGACTGGGATTCATACAGATGTCAAGCCACTGTCCTTAAATTGCACTTTTCCACCACAGCCCCTTGGTAAGACCTCCGTTCATTTTTCTTACTCCTATAAAACAGAAGAAACTCTACCTGCATTCTTTGGGTATAGACAGGATGCCCCAGCTGAATTAAAAGAAATAAAAATAAAGCAGGTAGTTTAGAGCCTGGTTAGCAATCCAAGCAAGGATAGCATAGAAACACCAAGGCTCACTTAAAAACTAGCGACACATTTGAACTTCCCTTCACTGCCACTTTTACATCTGAGAAGAACCATCTCTGGACTTTTTCCTTTTTGATTTTTTGAGCTACCCTCACTAGACATGATGACCACACAAAACTTTTTTTTCATTGAGTTAATCATACCAACGTGATTTCTCAAAGATAAAGCATAAGGAAAGACACTTTGAAAGTACAATTTAAGTTTCACAGTAATACTGATAAAAAGAAGAAAGCAAGGAAAACATTGACCAATCAAGAACTCTTACTGGTAATAATGTCTGGGAGGGGCACCGCAGGAAAATGACAGTGACCTTTTAAGAGGACACCACACCCGTTCTGCTTATTCCAACTGTGTGAGATAGAGGTGTCGTCTCATGGCCTTCCTGAAATTGTTCAGCCCCCTAAACTCCTTTCTCTCCACATATAAGCTGCAGATTATACTGCCTGCCTGACTCCTGGTGTGGAGATTCATCCGTTGGCATTAACAAGAGGCCCATGATATGGAAAGCGCAAAATAAATGTAGTCGTTACTCTAACAAGTAACAGGAACAGCTGTGTAATGGATTGAAATTTTACACTTTTTGGTGTAGTTGATTATTCATTAATGGCATGTAATAGCTGAAACCTCCTTACTTAGTAACAATTATCATTATTAATGTAAATTAAATGGATTAAGACTGAGCATGAATGGAGTCTTCATTTCAATAGCAATGTTGTCTTTCTGTGCACAACTTAAGTTCTCATACACACATTCTACAACCTTTACACTAGTGTTGTCTCTTAGAAATTAGAGTAGATTTTGTGATTAAAACAATGGTCCCCTGAACATAAAAATTATACTCCATCTTCCTCTCCTGTTCCACTAACCAGTCACCCCTTACTCCTTTCTGGGAACAGTCCCTCCCCCTGGTCTTAGGCTTCAGCCCTCTTGCCTCCTCAAAAAACTATCAGTCATCTCTCCCTTCAGCTGTCTTTCATGGCTCCTTCCCATCAACATCTTGACATTGCCGATGCCTTATATTGTTAAAAAAAAAAAAATGCATCCCTGAAAATATGCATTCCCTTCAGACACTGCTCTTCCTTTGTTCTATCAAAAGGTACCAAAGAGTTGCCTCTTCTTGCCACCTCTTTCTTGCCCTCCATTCCCTTCTACACCTACACCTCAGTCTACCTTTTGCCCCATCACACCGTCAAAGCAGCTCTTTCTACCATCCCCAAGGACCTGCACTGCACTAAATCCAACGGACCTGTTTCAGTTCTCCAATTCTTGACATCTCCCCGTTGTCTGGCATTGTTGATGTGCTCTCCTTTCCTTGGCAAGTGCCCCTCTTTCCTCTGTTCTACAGTTTGCCTACAGTTAGCTCTACAGTTTGCCGGCTTGTTCCCTGATGGCTCCTCCTCAGTTTTTGCAGACTTGATCTACCTGCCGCATGAGTGTTTCCTCTGTGGATGTGTTGGGAGCTGGGGAGTCGATGGCATCACAACATCAGCTCCTCCAGTTGTTGAGAAGGCAGAAGGGAGGAGATGTGGAGGAAGCACTGGGTCTTCAGCGGGTGGAGGTGGGGCTGAGCTCAGCAGACCACTGAGAGGGAGCAGGTGGGAATGGCCTTGGTCAGTCAGAGTCCGCTGTTTGTAAACCTAAACTTTGTTTAGAATGATTTTTTTTCCTTCCTTGTTGGGGTTTCTTTTTTCCAGTTACACTGGCACATAATTTAAATTTTAGTCATTGCATGGGAATTGTCACAAACCTGAGTAGTCTCCCACCCTCTACTCCCTCTTCCCCATTTTCACAGCTATTGCTGTGAAATAGCCTACTGTTTGGGCCATTCTTTGGGTGCTTTCTGTCTGGAAATGTATGCTCTTCTGCTCTGGTAAATTGTCTTGATTTACCCCAAGAAAATATTTGCCCTGCTCTATGTTTTTCTGTTCTCTTTCTGGAAATCCTAGTGCACTCTATTATACTCTTTTAGCTGATTACTTTGGCATTTACCTTCATGTTTCAAAGTAAAATGTTTTTATTTCTGGTTCTTGATTTTTATCCTCTTCTAGGTGTTGCTATTGGCCTCCTTATCTTCAAAATGAGTGTTTAGTTTTCTTCTTGCTTTCTTTTCCTCCCCTTGCCCTATCCCTCCATTCTCTGAATATTCTATTATTATATTTTAATTGGAGGCTAGCTTAATATTCAGTGTTACATTTTCATGACTGATCCATGATATGCTTTCCAGTAAACCACAATTACTTTTTATTTTCCATACAATTGTCATTTACCATAAAGCTAATAATTCTCATTTATCTTCATTTGCATTATTTCCTATGTATTTACAACTAAATTTACCCCAGACCTTGCCCCAGCTGTCTAAATCACCTTTGAAGGCGTTCAGGCCTGTGGGTTATTCCCCTCAGTTATGTCTTCCTGTAGCAGGTCTTCTGGAACCTTCTCATCTAATCCCGTCTAGACTGGTGGAAAGTTGTCATTCTGTGATCTGTCTTCATTCTCATCTGGGAGGGTTCTCTCAGCCACTCTCCTGGGTTCTCTATTTCCTGGCATCTTTTTAGAAACTCTTTGGTATGATGGAGCAAAACCTTAATTAGTTTCCTAAGAAGAATGCATGGAAAGCAAATATTTTTGACCAAGTATATCTGAAAATACCTTTATTCTGTCCTCAGAATTTAAAAGGTAGCTGATCTATGTTTGTTGGTTGGAAATACATTCCCCTCAGAATTGTGAAGGCCTTGCTCCATTGCCTTTTAATTTACAGTGTTACTATAAATCCACAGTGTTACTGTGGGAGGCTGAGAGCCATTCTGACTCCCTGTCCCTGTGTGTTCTCTCTCTGTCAGTCTTTCTCTTTCTCTTTCTCTTTCTCTTTCTCTTTCTCCTGCTCTTCTGAAATTTCATGTGACATGAGTACCCATCATTTAGGGCATTCCATTGGGCCCTTTCAGTCTGGAAATGCATGTTCTTCTGCTCTGATCAATTTTCTTGATTTTACTTGATTATCTGCTCTGCTCTGCTTCATTTTTTTCTGTACTTTTTCTGGAAATCCTATTATACTGACCTCTTGAGGCCATCTTCTGATTTTCTTATCTTCCTTCTAGCTTTTCATATCCCCATCTTTTTGCTCTCCTTTCTGGGAGATTTCCTCAATTTATCGCTAAAATCTTCTCTTGAATTTTAACTTTTCAATTTCTCAAATCTTTTTTTTTCTTTTTTTTTTTCCAGATTGTCCTTTGTTATATAGTATCATATTTTTGTTTCTTTGGTACATGTTCTTATCTCTGAAGATATTAAGATGGAATAGGAGAGTTTTTCTCTGTTTTGTTTTATTTTTTAATTACCTTTCCTCTTTGTTCTATTTCCCCCAAGTTTCAGTTTTTCAATTCATTTGTTATTTCTCTTTCAAAAATGTTTTCCTTATACATCTGTCTGGTAGTACTTGGTTTCCTGTTCATGTTTAAAAGTGGGGACCTGAGGCACCTGGGTGGCTCAGTTAAGCAACTGTCTTTGGCTCAGGTCATGATCCCAAGGTCCTGGAATTGAGCCCTGCATTGGGCTTCCTACTCAGAGAGAGCCTGCTTCTCCCTCTCCCTCCGCCTGTCATTCTGCCTACTTGGACTCTCTCTCTCTGTGTGTCTGTCAAATAAATAAGCAAAAATCTTAAAAAAAAAAAAAAAAGTGGGGGCCTACCAAAATTAACAAGACAGTAAACAATAAGTGTTGGAGAGGATGTGGAGAAAGGGGAACCCTCTTCCACTGTTGGTGAGAATGCAAAGTGGTGCAGCCATTTTGGAAAACAGTGTGGAGATTCCTTAAGAAATTAAAAATAGAGCTACCCTATGACCCTGCAATTGCACTACTGGGTATTTACCCCAAAGATACAGATGTAGTGAAAGGAAGGGCCATCTGTACCCCAATGTTCATAGCAGCAATGGCCCAGTAGCCAAACTTTGGAAAGAGCCAAGATGCCCTTCAACAGACGAATATATAAAGAAGATATGGTCCATATATACAATGGAGTATTATGCCTCCATCAGAAAGGATGAATACCCAACTATTGTATCAACATGGACGAGACTGGAAGAGATTATGCTGAGTGAAATAAGTAAAGCAGAGAGAGTCAATTAACATATGGTTTCATGTACTTGTGGAGCATAAGGAATAACACGGAGGATATTGGGAGAAAGGAGAAGGGAGTTGGGGGAAATCGGAGGGGGAAACAAACCATGAGAGACTGTGGACTCTGAGAAACAAACTGAGGGTTTTGGAGAGGAGAGGGTTGGGGATTTGGGTGAGCCTGGTGGTGGGTATTAAGAGGAGGGCATGTATTGCATGGGGCACTGGGTGTGATGCATAAATAATGAATCTTGGAACACTGAAAAAATAAAATAAAGTTTAAAAATAAATAAATGAATAAAATAAAAGTGGGGGCCTACGCTCTCACCACTGTTGTTCAACATAGTACTGGAAGTCCCAGCCTCAGCAATCAGACAATATAAAGAAATAGAAGGCACCCAAATCAGCAAAGAAGAAGTCATACTTTCCACTCTGCAGATGACATGATACTCTCTGGAGAAAACCCAAAAGACCTCACTGAAAAATTGCTAGAACTGATACAGAAATTCAGCAAAGTTGCAGAATATAAAATCAATGCATAGAAGTCAGTTGCATTTCTGTATATTAACAATGAAGCAGAAGAAAAAGAAATCAAGGAATCAATCCAGCCATAAGATACCTAGGAATAAACCTAACCAAAGAGGTGTAAGATCTGTACTCTGAAAACTATAGAGCATTAATGAAAGAAATTCAGGATGACACAAAGAAATGGAAAAATGTTCCATGCTCACGGATTGGAAGAACAAATACTGTAAAAATGTCTATGCTACCCAAAACAATCTACACAGTCAGTGCAATCCCTACCAAAATACCATCAGCATTTTTCACAGAGCTAGAGCAAACAATTCTAAAATTTGTATGGAACCAAAAAAGACACCAAATAGCCAAAATAATGTTGAAAAAGAAAACTAAAGCCAGAGACATCACAATTCTGGACTTCAAGCTCTATTACAAAGCTGTAATCATCGAGACAGTATGGTACTGGAAGAAAAACAGACACATAGACCTATGGGACAGAATAGAGAGCCCAGAAATGGACCCTCAACTCTGTAGTCATCTAATCTTCAACAAAGCAGGAAAGAATGTCCAATGGAAAAAAGACAGTGTCTTCAACAAATGGTGCTGGGAAAATTGGACAGCCACAGGCAGAAGGAAACTGGACCACTTTCTTATACTATACACAAAAATAAACTCAGAATGGATGAAAGACCTAATGTGAGGCAGGAATCCATCAGAATCCTAGAGGAGAACACAGGCAGCAACCTCTGTGACCTCTGCCACAGCAACTTCTTGCTAGACACATTTCCAGAGACAAGAAAAACAAAAGCAAAAAGGAACTATTGGTATTTCATCAAGATAAAAAGTTTTCACATGGCAAAGGAAACTGCCAACAAAACTAAAAGGTAGCCTATGGAGTGGGAGAAGAAATATGCAAATGTCTTATCAGATAAAGGGCTAGTCTCCAGAATCTATAAAGAACTTATCAAACTCAACACCTGAAGAATAATCCAGTCAAAATATGGACAGAAGACATGAACAGACATTTCTCCAAAGACGACATACCATTAGCCACAGACACATGAAAAAATGCCCAACATCACTTGGCATCAGGGAAATATAAATCAAAACCACAATGAGATACCACCTCACACAGGTCAGAATGGCTAAAATTAACAGCACAGGAAACAACAGATGTTGGCAAGGATGCAGAGAAAGGGGAACCCTCTTACATTGTTGATGGGAATGCAAATGAGTGCAGTCACTCTAAACAGTATGAAGACTCCTCAGAAAGTTAGAAATAGAGCTACCCTACAACCCAGCAATTACACTGCCAGGTATTTATTCAAAGGATACAAACAGTGATTCAGAGGGACACATGCATCCCAATGTTTATAGCAACTACATCCACAATAGCCAAACTATGGAAAGAGCCCAGATGTCCATCAATGGATGAATGGATAAAGAAGAGGTCACACACACACACACACACACACACACACACACACACACACACATATACACACATTGGAATACTACTCAGCCATCAAAAAGAGTGAAATCTTACCATTTGCAATAAACACTGTGGATAGAACTAGAGGGTATTATGCTGAGCAAAAAAAGACAGTCCAAGAAAGACAAATACAATGTGATTTCACTCATGTGGAATCTAAGAAACAAAACAGATGAGCATAGGGGAAGGGAAGGAAAAAGAAAATAAGATGGAAACAGAGGGAGGCAAATCATAAGAGACTCTTAACTAAAAAACAAACTGAGGGTTGCTGGAGGGGTGGTGGCTGGGGATTGGGATAATTGGGTGATAGGCATTAAGGAGGACACTTGATGTAATGAGCACTGGTGTTATTTGCAACTAATAAATCACTAAATTGTACTCCTGAAACTAAAATAAATAAATAGATAAATAAATAATTTTTGTTAGCTCTTCAGATTAAAAAGGTAAAAAAAAAAAAAAATTAAATGGGAACCTAAAAGCCTAATTGGGAGTTTTTGTTTTTTTTTTTTAAGATTTTATTTTTATTTATTTGACAGAGAGAGAGAGATCACAAGGAGGCAGAGAGGCAGGCAGAGAGAGAGAGGAGGAAGCAGGCTCCCTGCTGAGCAGAGATCCCGATGCGGGGCTCGATCCCAGGACCCTGAGATCATGACCTGAGCCAAAGGCAGAGGCTTTAACCCACTGAGCCACCCAGGCGCCCCCTAATTGGGAGTTTTTGAGAACATGGTTAGAGCTTGTTGACTGTGTCACTGTAGGGAGACCTGACAGGACCATTCAGTTGGAACATCTCTGATGCCCAGAGAAGAGTCTTCGTTTCCTGCCTGGAAGGAGATACGCCTGACTGCCAGAGCCCTGGGGAGTCTCAGCATTCCGCACACATACCTCTCTGAATTTTCCCTTCTTTTCAGCATGGTAACCCCACCCTTTGCAAGCCCAGTGACCTTCAGTCCTGGGACCTTGTTCTCCAGGGAGGGTGAAGCAGTTGCCAAGTGATGTGGAATCTGGGAGGGGACTGGGCAACACACTGCTTCTCAGGGAAAGTCATAATCCACCCTCACTTCCTGACATCTGAGGGCTTCTGCAAGTGTAAATTGGGTTCATTCTCAGCTTCCCCACTGCTGGCTTAGGAGTCTGTTTTCTAGGGCTTCTGCTAAGTCCTTTAACACTCATCCATCTGGCTTTCCAGCTTCCAGAATTTGGTTTCTCTTGTCTCTTTCTTGTTCGTTTAGTCCTTGTGAGTTTATTCCTTTTTTGAAAGCCTGGGGAAGGAGCAAAAGTGTACAAACCACCACCTTTATCCAGAACCTAATAAAACTTATAGGATGATTTTATGTCATTTTCTAAATCATAGCCTCTGGCAACCTCCTATTTCCATATCTGTGTCCTAATAAAATAGTAGTTTTAAAAATAATTCCTGAGCACTTCGGTGATATTCAGGTTGCTAAAAGGAGTGCCTCATCTCCTCCCTTACTTTACTGTGTCTCCTAAACTTAATACAGCTGACTTTGCTTTTGTTGTTCATTAAAGGAATTCCTAGTTGAGTAGATTTTAATAGCACTTCATCTTGCCTTATTGTGCTTGATTCCGTTATTCTTGAATGCTTTCTATTGCAATTTAATGCTTATTAGGAGCCAACAGTGTATTTTAAAAATTGAATTATACAGGGCCTCTGCCCAGAGAGCTGCTGATCTAAATTGGTGGTAACAATTCCTGTTAGTTAGCTGAATCCTTGATTCCCTGTCAAGCCATCTTCCTTTCTTAACATCCCAGCTCTGCTTTGAGTCACACCATTGCTTGTTAGGACAAGTTAGCTGTTACCTTTTGCTTGTTAATACAAGTGTTTTGTGTATTGCTGTAACTGAATGTTTTTTGGCCCTTGGCCGAAACTTTTACTTACTGCCCGCATGCAGACCTACTGCAAATTGCAAAGTGGTTTTTGCCAACTCCGTTCTGCTTTGAGCCATTTCCTGGTTACAGCTGATTATTCAGTGCAACTAGATTAATTGTAGGGGGAATGCCATGCCCCTAGAGATGGTTTGAACTGTAGACAGCATTTGTAAGATGGCCGCCCAGCAGACAGTGTTCACACAGAGGCCAAGAAGG
Source organism: Enhydra lutris kenyoni (assembly GCF_002288905.1). NCBI lineage: Eukaryota > Metazoa > Chordata > Mammalia > Carnivora > Mustelidae > Enhydra > Enhydra lutris. The sequence goes on along the minus strand of NW_019154132.1, from coordinate 1,905,021 downwards.
CTTGTGTGCCTGCAGCTCATATCCACAGGTGCCCAAGTGACAGCAAACTTAAATCTAACTTGCAGATTCCTTCCATCAGTCTTTTTCCATTTCAACTACTCTTTACCGATCTCAGATCTTAGCATATGGCTGCAGAGTAGTCAGAGGGAATCAGTAGTAAATGGGAAAATTCAAGCTGGTCCAGCAATACAACCTGTTGGTATGAATGGGAATTAAATGCTTTCTTTTAGTTGAGCATGAGGATATACCATTAACTCATCCCCTAAAGCAGGGTGAGCAACCTATGGCCTACAGGCCAAAACCTCACCTGTTTTCTACTTCCTCTAAGGATGTTTTTACAGTTTTAAAGGGTAGTTTAAAAAAAAAAGAAGTGATGATGATGATGATAAAGAGGAAAAGGAGAAGGAAGAGAACAGAAGTGGGAGGAGGAAAGGGAGGAATATGTAAAAGAGACTGTATGTGATCTGTAACACCTAAAACCTTTCTGGTTCTTCACAGAAGCTGTCAGCCCCTGCTCTAGGGACACAATTGACTCTGCCTCATCCCTTTCCTGCCCCACATGTTCCCTCCCCAGTCAGGGAATGCTCTCCAGGTCTTGTGTGTTCATGTGTGGTTTCAAAGAAATACAATTAGGTTTGAACGTCCAGTTATCACATTTGTGACATCTGAGCGGATTTATCAATAAGAAGGACAGTGTTCCCAGTATGTATGTGTACACATGAATCAGTGTGACCCGTGGTAGATGGTAGATTACATACCTAGCTGCTTTGGGGGTAAACAGCAAAACTATGAGCAGTAATTTTGTTAACCCTTTTGGCTTAGCGGGAGATACCGTCAGGAAGACATGCTGAACTGGTTTCTCTTTGTGAGTACAAAATGGGAGCCAAAATAAAAACATGCTTATGAGGTACAAATATCCTTTCACTTACTGAAAGCCTAACCAAAGAGAAGGCTTCACTTAAACATTAACTTTGGAATTAGGGAATTTTTTTAAAAAATAATGATTTTACCAGTTATTTTCCCTTACTGTAGATATTTGTCTTTTCCTTAAGAGATGTGCAGGGATGGGGCACCTGGATGGCTCAGTCAGTTAAGCACCCGGCTCTTAGTTTTTGCTCAGGTCACAATCTCAGGGTCATGAGATTGAGCTTGCTGTGGAGCTGGGAGTCCACTGGACTGGAGATTCTCTCTCTCTCTCTCTCTCTCTAAAAATAAATAACTAAATCTTTTTTTAAAAAGAGAGGTACAGGGGCACCTGAGTGGCTCAGTGGGTTAAGCCTCTGCATTCGGCTCAAGTCATGATCTCAGGGTCCTGGGATCAAGCCCCACATGGGGCTCTCTGCTCAGCAGGGAACCTGCTTCCCCCTCTCTCTGCCTGCCTCTCTGCCTACGTGTGATCTCTCTCTCTGTCAAATAAATAATAAAATCTTTTAAAAAAAGAGAGAGATGTACAGGGTTTATCACCACTTTAGGTTTTCTCATTTCACATTATTTTTAGTCCGCATGCTCTAAAGCATCCACATGCCATTTCCAGGTCAGTTTACCAAAAACATAGCTCTGATCCTGACAAATTAGTCCAATTCATAGTAACAAATTAAACCAAGTAAACCAAGTCCCTTTTTGAGGCAACTAAATATAAAAGTCATAGGAAAATGCCTGTTGTACATTTTAATTCTCTGTGTGTTCTTCGTATTTGCCTTGAGTGCATTGGCAAATTCAGTGTACTTCTAAACTGATTTTTTTCAACAATGAAATATTATCCCTCTGCTGTAAAAAAGTAAATTGAGGATAGAACATTCAGATGACTGTTGGGGAATAAATCTTGTAAGGGTAGTTTATATCTCTAATACCCAACCTGTGTCCAAAATAAAGCCGTCATCAACAGTCATGTTCATCCTCAATAACACATTTGAATGACATAGTCAAGTAACTGATTTAATGTTCTGTTCTTTCCTTTGATCCCCACTATGCTCTGATCTAGGGAGCACACAAAATTGTCCTGTTGTCATAGGATTCATCTCCAACTGATAAAGCAAACTATTTCTGAAAATAAGAATTAAAGTCAAACATTACTTTGTAATTTCTTTTCTTTCTTTCATGTAAAGTTTCATTTGCAAAAATAATTTAATTGTATAGTGTCATCTGATGTTTGGATATTAGATTGTAGAAATCCAGAGGTTAACATTAAACCAGTACCTTCATTTCTTTCAAAATGAAAACATACAATGGAATCCTAACAAGCTTGTCCTTAAGCTTATGAGCATATACTGTGTAATGCGCAGTATAGACCTGAGCAGGGTACTGTTACCAACTGTGGATGTTTAAGGAAGAAATCCTAAGTCCAAAGAACATTGTAGCTGAATTGGAGATGCTAACGCATACTCTCTCAGTATGCAGTAAACCACTTGTGTACTTTTTGGAGGTTTAATCATCTGAGATTTATTAATGAGGCCTGACTGGGTAGAGCAAGGGAACTTATGTATAATACAAAGATGAGACTAATGGCTAATTTAGGGTATGAAACTTACTCCAAACTGGAATGCATTGAAGTTACAATAAATATCCTAAAAACATCACTACAATTTTTTTTTTTTTTTTAATAAGCGGGACAGGGTGCCTGAGTGGCTCAGTGGGTTAAAGCCTCTGCCTTCGGCTCAGTTCATGATCTCAGGGTCCTGGGATCAAGCTCCACATCGGGCTCTTTGCTCAGCAGGGAGCCTGCTTCTACCTCCTCTCTCTTTGCCTTCCTCTCTGCCTACCTGTGATCTCTCTCTCTCTCTCTCTCTCTGTGTCAAATAAATAAAATCTTAAAAAAAAAATAAGGAGGACACAGAAGACATTAACTAATTAATAATAATTGATGTTATCAAGAATAGTCTAAAGAAGTAAAGATCTTTGAAATCCATGAACATTGCCCAATTCCTTATTCTGGCTACTCTGTTCATTTCTAGTCTTTTTTTTTTTTTTTTTTTTTAACTAAAGTCTCCCTTCTGAAACCATCATGATTTTCTTAAAAAGAAAGAAAAGAAAACCTGCCCTTTCTAAGCAGATCTGGAAAGTCTTTTAAAGTCACTGCTGCCCTGATAACAGGGTTACACATCAGCTTGTATTCCTGTAGTTAATGAGCTTATACACTCCTGCAGGGAGAAGGCTGAGCCATCCTGGGGGAAGACAGCATGGCAAATACTCCTAAGCAATTAGAGGCTGATTAAGTGTTTATCTCCTTTTCAGGTGGGAAGGAAAGAATGAAAATGAAGTGGGCAGATGTAAAGAGACCGGCAAAGTTCACGTGACTGTGGATCTCAAATACTACCGACCGACCGAAGTGGTAAGGACTCCCTGGCCACCCAGGGCAGGGCCACATTTGGCCAGCTGCCAGCTGGCTGGCTGGCTGGCTGGGAAGATATTCTCGCTGAATATCCACAGCCGGTCTTCAGAGCTTTCCACTGGGTTCCCTGACGTCCATCAGTGAGCAGTTCCCAAACCAGAATACAGTGAATTGAATTTGAGATGTTATTCCCAACACATAATCCATTGCTTTATAAAGAAAGACAAATATTGACCGACAAATGGATGAGTACAAAAGTTTTCTGTATTGAGAAATGACATATAGATCATTAGAACATAATGTCCTTCTTTCCTAAGCCAAAGAAAGAGTTGATCTGAGAAATGGAGACTTCTATCAAAGGCAGATTTCCTCACATTATTAACTTTGATGGTTGATCCCTGATACCCATGGGATGTCAGACTTACAAGGCCCTCCATGACCTGCAGGATCTTGAGATCAGGAGGGCTGCTTGTCTTTCCGTACACATATGCACTCACATGTACACACACTCACAGGCACACACAGTGACACATGTACACACATTCACATGCACCCATACACACCCACACAAACTAAGCCATAAAGGATCCCCCTGTACAATTTTTAAGATTTTGCTCACGTACTGTCCTGTCTATGAATCCTTTTCTGGTCGATGCACTGCTACCACTAAAATTTTCCTCCTTCATTTGTATATACATTATACATTGTACATAATTATGCTATAACACCTATTATAATTTATTGTACTCGTTTGTTTACATGACCTTCTCTTTACCAAAATGTGAATGCTTTGACAATAAGGACTTTTCTTTTGATATCTTAGGCTATAAAAAGTAGGTGCTTCATAAACAATGACTGATCAGTGGATGAATACAAAAGTTTTCTGTATTAAGAAATAACCTATAAATTGTTAGAATGTAACATCCTGCTTTCCTAAATTTATAATAATTTCTAGCTTGGTGTTATCACTTCAGTGTGGTCTACCTTTACACCATGTTGACAAAACCCAACATGTTAAGTATATCTAAAGATAATAGAAAGCAGCATCTTCAGAGAGAAATGTTCAGATGTTACCTAATGAAATATACATTAGCTGTGAAAATAGAACCCATTTTACATGTGCTTTGAACCAAATTCCTATCTGTTGAACAACCTTTCAGAGATTAGGAAAAACCCAGTGAAAAAAGGCTGAAAGTAAGTAAGTCATCAGTAACCACCCTTTAAAATGTCTTGTTTTAAACAAAAGAAAAAACTTCATTTCATGGACTCTTAGACACAGGGAGAAATAAAAAGGAAAGGAAGTAAGCAGTGCTCGGAGACTAGGGCTATAGAGTCAGTGCATTGTCCTGGAACAGGGCGTGGCTGGGTCTTTGACACACAGTGAACAATGGTTCCCTGTGCTAATGGCAAGTGGGTGTGCCAAGGAGAGGATGTGCTCGGTCTCTGGGAGATGAAGATACCAGCACACCCCTGCTGACACAGCAAGGAGTGCCTGTGGAGCCCCCTAGCTACATTGCCTTTGCTCCCCTGCCCCAAAGAGGTGCCACAGGAGTGCCATTTTTCTGGAACATGGTCACGTAAATGGATAAATTTGTTTCTCTCCTCACTGACAAACATTGTCATCTCAGAGTGGAAAATGTACTGAGCCAACAGAAACCTCAATCCTTGTAACAATTTAAACACAGTTCTTTCTCTGTCTGACACCAAAATAGTTTCAAAAGCTAGGAAGTCATTAAGAATGGCTTGTCTGTCATTCTTACTCAGGCAAGGTGTGGGATTGATAAGGACAGAGAACAAAAGGATTTGCAGAACAGGAAAAGGACCCTCGGACTAACAAGACGATTCTTGGAGTCTGTATCGACCCCTCTTTCCTGCCCCGACACTGCATCCCTCCTCTCCTTTCTTTTGTTCATTCAAATGTCGTCATCATACCTGTTCTGCAATTCTGGTTAGACTGATGTTGTTTGAACATAAGTGCGGCATCTTATTTCGTATGCTTGCTTTAATTTTTAACGGCTGGAGCTCTCACCCCAGATCCCGCTTGATTTGGGATTCCCCACTTGATTTGGGATTTCTAGCTGCATTTCATCTTTCTAAGCCTTTAGGCTGTGTTAATTTGGTTCATCCCACTTCAACTTAGCGTTCTATTGGACAAGCTTTTCTTGTATAGTGAGACTAAACTTTTAACCTCATTCCTCAGAACAAGAGTTTTCCCAAAACTTGGACCAGCTTGACAAACTCATGTTGAATTGCCTTAGGGGTGATAGTATTCCCCCAGTTGAAAGGTGACCAGAACTGGAGACTGACTTGTAAATGAGCTTTCACTTAGGTGTGGGGCCCTAACAGCCAACACATGTAGAGTCATTCAGTGCAAGTCCTGAAAAGTGCCGAGCTTCTCTGAGGTCTGTCAGCACTCGGTGTAGGATGGACATGGAATTCTCCCATGTCCTAATTGGATCCTCCCCATTTCAGTGTCTTAAATCTATTTTGCAAGTGACAGAAGCTTTTTTTCTTTCTTCCTTGAATTCTTTTAAAAGTTTGATCTCCTGATCAGCTTGAATCATGTACCCTTCAAGATTTTCAGCACACAAGGCGCTCAAAGCCAAAAACGTAAACTAAATCTTCTTAGAGTGAAATGGTTCCAGAATGATTGATAGGGGGAAAAAATACCATCAAGAAGATTTGAAAAAAAAAAAAAAAAGTGTAATAAGAACATATCAGGTCTCAAAACATCAATATCCTAATGCAATTAAAGGAACATAGAATTTTATGGGGTTTTTTTTCCTAATAAGATTAAGGCTAGTTTTTAAAAAGGCTCTTTACCCAGCATAGGGCAGCACTAACCCAAAAGAGGCCACCAATGGTTCCATACAGAACATATTTGCACATGTACCAGTAATTTTGGTCCTCATTGATTTAGCCACCACAAAACCTTAAATCTTGCTTCTGTTACCGACATGGAAAGTCTTAGAGGTTTTTGTTCCGAGCTGAGGGCTCTAGCATCCCGTTAGAGCTGAATGGAGTCACATTCTTTTGGTTCTTTACCTATAAATCTCTGTGTCTCCTTTAAATGTTTGGGAGTTTTGCTTCTGTGAAGATCTTGATCCTGGAAATTAGACCTTAAGTCTCCCATTGCCCCCTGAATTCCAGTATTTGGTGATGGCAATATTAATATTTGAGTTCTGTGCCTCTTAAAATTCCTGTCATGCATCTAATTTCCTATGTGTGCAGCCAATTATACACAGATTCATTGCGACGTGCATTCATTCGCAGAGAAGAAGTAACATCGTGCTTACGTTGGGGCCCTAAGTGTCAGGCTGCCTGAGTCCAAAAAATGTCAATGAGTAGCTAGCTGTGTGACCTTAGGCAGGTTACTCAACTTCTCAGTGCCTCTGTTTCCTTGTCTTTAATTTAATTAATAGAAGAGCAAGAAGCTTATAGAAGGGTTGAAGAATTAACAATCATACAAAATGCTTATTGAAACAGTATCTGGCACATAGTAAAATACCCAGTATCAATGCTGTTATTGTTATTTATTTATTCACTCATTCACCAAATATTTACCGCACACTGTATGAGGCCCTGGGAATACAGTATGAACAAAACAGATGCAGTCCCCCCTGCCTGCCCCATAGAGATTGTACATATAGAGGTATGCATTAGTTACTTAAATCTTGTACCTTTTGAAAAGTAGAATGACACATGGTGAATTTTACAGATTAACCACTAAAAAGTAGATAATGTATAATAAAGGCTTCAGGCAAATATTAATAAGTACTTTGATATTTTTATTCTTGCTTTATCTTAATTTTTGTCCTTTCTGATTGTCTTTCTGAAGATTCAGTAGCTATTCACTGGTATGAACATTTATAAATATGAGAAAATTCATACTGATTTATTACTTAATTTAAACTAACCATGAAGATGTCTTCATTTTGTTTGAGAATTTTTCACTTGGAAAATTTGCAAAGGTTGGATTAATGAGAAATTCATCCTAATGTGCCAAATTTTTAACCACACCAAAAGGTCAATCCACTTAAGGGGATTAAAAAAAAAAAAGCTAAGTTTTTAGTTTTTTTGGTTTAGTGAAATTAACAAAAATCATTTTTTCTGCAGATCATTTTAGGAAATGGCCTAAGGGACACATTCACAGGCCAAAATTACAATCACATATCTTTCATGAGAAATATCTTGACTTTAACACTACTAGATGATGTAAATTAAAGTTTTTCCTTGCTATATTATTCATCTTAACGTTCATTTTGCTTACCATTGTATTTCAAGTGTCCTCAATTGTGATTGTTTTTTGTTCTATTTGCTTAGATACTTTATGTTTATTCCAATTCTTTATAGATAGTAGAAAAATCATGAGTTAAAATCCAGATTTGAGAAAGCAATAACTTCAAAGAAGTCCAACAAGCTAGTTAAAATAACACCCTCCTTCAGTAAAAACATGTGGCCTGTTTCTAATCAAATTACCATATGCTTGTTGAGTTGTCCCCTCTGCAAACTTTCCCTAATATTTTTCTGTAAATGACGTTAAGTTAAATGGCCCATAATTGCTTGCTCTATCTCATAGCCCTGTTTAGAATAATGCTGTGTAACACTTTCCAGACCTCAGGAATCTGATCTGTCACCAGAGGATGTATATAAATACCAGTTAGAGCTTCCCTCAGCTCTGTCTCTGGGTACTGGAGTTCTTGAAACTGTCCCCTTTCTCTCGCATCGCTGTTCTCACCACCTTCTCACACTTCCCCTCCCAGAGCAGGAAATTAGATCCTCCCGACTCCAACCCTTCATCTTCTCCAGCGCTGGTAGAGCCAGCTGATCTTCCCCTGTCCTGATCCTCTGACCTCCAAAGCTCTAATCCTACCCTCTGCCCCTCCTTTTCTTTGTTCCTTGTTTTGACTGGTGGGAGCCAGGGTAAGAAGATGCAGAGAGAGCAAATTAAGGGCGAGTCCCTTTCTATCTGCATTCCTGGACCTGTAAAAGGAAAGACTATTCTGTAAGATCCCTTCCAATTTTCATATCCTAGCATTCTCTGCTTTTACAACTATTACAGTGGAGTGGGATGCTAGCACTAATGTCCCATCATAATGCTTCCTCTGAACTTCTTACTGCTTGTATTTTATAAATAGTTTATATCTCTAAATCACTGTTTATGTATTTTAAGCCTCCCTCTTAGGCTCCTCATACTAATCTTTATATCCTTCCTTAATCACATTGGCCTTTCCTGCCCTTTTCCTTCCTTGGACTTAACCAAAGGAGATTTAAGTTTCAGTCTCTTCAGTTGATTTTCAAATATTCCACTGTATGTTTTCCATACTTCATAGGATCCCATACAGAACCCCCAGGGGCGTATAACATTCCTACTAAAGCCTGTGTTCTTTCCTTGGCTGCTACCCTCTTCAAAAGCATTTCATATCTAATGAAACAGTAATTGTGTACTTACTTATAATGCCCCCAACGTCCTATTTTTCCTTGAAATATTTTCTCATGCTTAGATCCTGATTAGAGCAATATAATTAAAGATACATAAAATCTATATGAACATACATAACCATATACTTTCTCTTGTTTAAAAATATTTTTTGTGGGTCACCTGGGTGACCTCAGTCAGTTAAGCGTCTGCTTTCGGCTCAGGTCATGATCCCAGGGTCCTGGGATCGAGCCTCACATCAGGTTCCCTGCTCAGCTGGGAGCCTGCTTCTCTCTCTTCTCTCTCTCCCTCTGCTGTTCCCCCTGCTTGTGATATCTCTCTCTCTCTCTCTCTCTCTCTGTCAGATAAGTAAATAAAATCTTTAAAAGCATGTGTATGTTTTTTGTATTTGTCCCAAAAACTCTCTTGTATCCTTATATAGATTGATTTTATTCTCTGCACCAATAAGGAATTCTTATAAAATCTGTACTTTTTTTTTTCCAAAAAAGCTGTCGGGCGAATGACTACCCCCCACTTATAATTACATTGTTGATCTCTTGACATCTGCCACAGAAATTCCAAAATCTCAGAAATTTGGTTTAGCCTCTGCAGTTCCTTTTCTTCAGAAGAACAGTTAGTACTTAACGTTCGGCTTCTACCTCAACTAGCTCTGGTGCAGCTCACTCCAAGTATTGAGTTACTTATGCGAGGCCCATCCATCACTGATGCGATCAGCTGTTCCCTCCTCATTTTCATCTGGCCAGTGAGATCTATATTCAGGAATTTTAGAAATCCCCATTTGTTTGTTTTTTAAACAAATTGACACTGTTCTTTCTATTTATCTTCTAAAATAACTATAATTCAAAAATCTTTATTCGTGGAGATTTCATAGATAACACTATCTGTGGTTTCAGTCCTCCATCCTAGTCTGCTTTATCTTTCCATGAAGGTTAATTATTCCTCACCAAGTTTGATTTTTTTTTTACCCCCAGTACTTTGTTTGCTGGAGGACACCAAATATTCCAGGTCTACCAAAATTTAGTCCATGTGCGTCTACTTTGGGCTCCTATCTATCTTTATGTTACCTTAGAGGCCTCCTGTTGCCTCATTCCCCAGGCCCTTGGCTCCTGACAGACTGGTTTCTTCACTCACTGTCACATCTGTTAGCAAAGTTGAGAGCTCATTTGACTCCTCTGGTCAGAAACCTCCAAGCTGATATCTGCAGCTGATGGTCTAACTCAGTAGCTCTGGTCTACCTCCGAGACAATTATACTTAAAAGATGGCCTGCTGGTGGATATCTCGTTCATTCGGCTGCTGTTCAGTATAGGCACTGTCTTTAGTAGCAAAATCCAGTTTGTACCTTTTGTACTGCTGTGATAAATTTGCTAGTTCCCTGGATAAGCCAGAGATGCACTAGTTCCTGGTGTAAGAATCTCTAAACTTAGAAATAGATAGTTTCTAGATATTAAGCGATTCCCTAATTTTAGGATTTATTATAGGAATCCTTTAAAAATAGTGTGCTCATCATGTATATTTAAAAAAACTTATTTACCTTTAGCATTTCCAAAATATATCAGTATATACAAAATAAAATATCCTTATAGGACTGAGGTCTTAGAGATTCAATTCAAGAGCAATAATTATTGAATTTCTACCATAGAGGTAAGTCCTAGCAGCACTGTGAGAAATATGGATGAGAAGAGATGGATGAGATAAGGCTTCTGTCCAATAGTAACTCTCAGACAAATGAAGGGGAGCAGCTAGGAAGCTACTTCCTAGGGCAGGTATAACAAGGAATGAACTGAACCAGGGCAGCAGAGGTGATACAAACAGTGACAGATGCCAGGACATTGCAGAGATGATGACCACAGGGTTAGGTATGGGTTGGACGGTGACATGTGGATGACAGACCACCACTGACAGTGGCTCCCTGGCATGGAGGCTAAACAGTGAAGGCAGGTGGGCGATCATGCCGCCAGAACCCACCTCAGAGACATAGCCAGAGGACTCGGTGTGCAGGGGGAAGAGTTGAGCAGTTCCCTTACATTCATGCTGCCTTGGGGATGCCCTTGTGGCAGCATCAGGCAGGAGCTGGAGCTGAAGGCCTGGTGTAAAGCACAGAGGTCAGCTTTAGGGAAAGCTGTGCGAAAGTCAGACTTAAATCCCTGAGATGAGCTCCCGGAAAGAGAGCATGGCAGGTGGCAGGAGAGAAGAGCATGAACAGGGAGCTGGTCACAAAGCCAGGCAAGTTTGAATTCTAGGAGATAAGCCCCAGAAGCGTATTTTGAAAAAATTTTGAAAAAATCAGAATTCACAGAATTCACAAATCAAGCAAGTGGATCCAAGAGCCTCAGAGCCAGACTGAAGTGTCTCCCACCCTAGACAAGTATCCCTTGCCCTCGAGGCTCCCTACAGATCAACTCCCTATGAGTTTACATTAACTGGCAGATGATTACATCTCAATTCAGGCAAAACTGAATTCCAGGTGTAAGCAGATGTAATTCAGATATCATTTCAAATTGATATGTTCTAGAAGTCAGGTTGCAAAGCATTTTAGAATTCTTAAAGATGAAAGAGCTTGTCTAAGTACAAGGTACTTTGCGCTGCATATTACCCGTTTTATTATTGTCATCATCATTAATTATGGTCATCTTCCACTGCTGTGAAGTCATTAGTTATCAAGAGACATCTGAAAGGACATTTTGAGGTCTTTGACTCCCAAGATTCTCTTTTATTTAAATATTTATTTTGTTTTGTATCTATAACTTCAAGCAGAGAAGGTTATTGCTACTTGCCAGCTCTGTACCTCTTGATCCAATGGCAGAAACGATGATCATGGTGAGAGTAAGGGAGTAGAGTTAGTGACCCTCGCTCCTGACTCTGCCTAAATTGTGTATTGCTAGAAGCTGTGACAGTCCCTGAGGTCCCTAACAGGCTAGAAAGCAGCCACCAAAGAGAACACAATTGGGCCATGAGTCATGTTCATATTTACCTGCCAACCAGACCCTTCACTCCTCCCTCCGAAATCTTCCTGCAAAAACCAATCTTTGTACTCGCTTCTTAGAAACAGCTAGATACCACTTTTACAGTCTAGAATCTCTGTTGGTTTCCTATTACTGCTATAACAAGTTATAACAAACTTAGCAGCTTAAAACTACACATATTTATTATCTTATAATTCTCAATATCAGAAGTCTCAATTGAGTTTCACTGGGTTAAAATCGAGGTATTGACAGAGCTGTGTCCCTTCTGGAGGCTCAAGTGTTCTCCAGCTATGAGGCATTCTATGGGCAGAGAACCTTGCTGGATCACAGTGCTTTCTGTTGTTTAGAAAGCACATTATTAATCATGTTGAGGAGAAAGAAGAAATGAAGGACTCAGGGCACCTGGATGGCTCAGTTGCTTAAGTGTCTGCCTTCAGCTCAGGTCATGATCTCCAGGTCCTGAGGTTGAGCCCTGCCATCAGGCTCCCAGCTTAGTGGGGAGTCTGCTTCTCCCTCTGCCTCTCCCCCTGCCTCTCCCCCTGCTTGTGCTCTCTCTGTCTCTCTCTCAAATGAATAAATAAAATCTTTAAAAATAAAAAAAAATTAATAGAAATGGATGACAATAGTTTATTGTCAGTTTAAAATTTCATAATGTACATACTCAAAAAACCCACTAGCATGTACTTGAACAGCTGTAAATGAAGATACACCACCCTTAAATCTGAGAGAACACCAGGCAAAGGAACAAGAAAGGAATGGGAGCTTTAGACTATGGTTTTGGAAAGTTCTGTGGTTTGAAAGAGAGAGAGAGAGAGAAAGAGGATGCATTCCAGGTTGGGGCAGGAGGTGTCCTGGGAATGAACCAGTGGGGCCCACAGAGACAAAGGGCAAGGAGCCCATCACATGGAGAGAGCCTGTCCAGCAAAGCAATAATGCCTTTCCTTCCCAACTTCCACTTGGCCTGCAGTGCATCCCCTATTCCCTGCTGCTGGGCCTCCAGACTGTCTTTTTCTTCCTATATTTTTACCTTACTGTATTTTTCTTCCTGTACTTCACTTTCTCTTTCCTTGCTATCATGAGTCTTTTTTTTTAAGATTTTATTTATTTATTTGACACACAGAGAGCACAAGCAGGGGAGGGGCAAAAGGAGAGGGAGAAGGAGACTCCCCGCTGAGCAGGGAGCCCAATGTGGGGCTGGATCCCAGGACTCCTGGACCATGACCCGAGCCAAAGACAGATGCTTAATCAACTGTGCCCCCCAGGCACCCCAAGAATGAAATTAATTCTATGTGGAAGTGGTATTAGACACTACATTTTAGATTCAAGTTGTTTTATTATTTTTGGAAAAAAGGTCAGCAGGGAAAATGCACCTAAATGAGCATGTAAAATCACCTGTGAAATTTTGGAAACATGTTATCTGTTCTCCAGGTGAAGATATTGAAGGGAATTCATGTTTATGAATTAGTTTTAGCTTTGGAAGATCAGAGAGTGCTATATTACCTCATTTATACTCTAAAATTTAAAAGAGGGGCACGTGGGTGGCTCAGTGGGTTAAAGCCTCTGCCTTCAGCTCGGGTCATGGTCCCAGGGTCCTGGGATCGAGCCCCGCATCTGGCTGTCTGCTCAGCAGGGAGCCTGCTTCCTCCTCTCTCTCTCTGCCTGCCTCTCTGCCTACTTGTGATCTGTCTGTCAAATAAAAAAAAAAAAAGTTTATATTTTAAAAAAATAATAATATAAAAAAAATAAAATTTAAAAGAAAGTGTAGTGGTAATTTGAATATGTTCTACTGGCTAGCTTTATAAATGTAAAAAGTATAAGTTTTTATTCCCAACCCTGACTTTTATAAACCTTAAAGCTTCTAACTTCTCCTTCTGTTTTTTTCCACTGTAACATAACAATGACTATTTTCCCACAGTCTCAAAGGGCATATTGAAAAACTGATGAATTATTAGTTTCAAGGCCCTGAACAACTGTCAGCCCATTGGTGAAGCCTTCCTTTATTCCCTCAGGCAAAGTTAGCACTTAGCTCTTTTGAAGCACTTGTCCCATTGTTTTGTGTTGTGTCATTTCCACCTGGGACCTCGGGGGCAGGAATGACATTTGATGGCCTTGGAGAATACTGGTATACAGTAGGGGATCAATTAATGAATGCATGTAGGCCACATCAAGGAATCATTCTTGTGCTTTCCAGCGAGCTCTGGCGTAAGCAAAATTACTCAAACCACTCTAATAAACTGTAATTAATTTCCAAATAGCAAAGAAGTAAAAATATATATTTTTTTCTCTTTTTCTTTCTTTTTGAAATTCTATTGCAAGATGAGTATTGAATTTATTCATAGCTTACATCTGTACATCCAACCTTTATACAAAATTAATATTCCATTTATATCCCTCTGTCTCTGTATATCCCCCTTTCATGAGTTCTTTTTTTATTTTCTGTCACTTTCTTGTCTTATGTTTTTGTTGATATTCTCTTCCTTTTTTCTCTGTCTTTTCTGAAACTCTTTTTTCCCTAGGTTCTGTTTGTTTCCCCATTTCCCTCCATGCAACTTCTTTCTTAAGCAAGTCTGACCATGTCAAATTAGCCTTTTCATCAATTCCAACACACCAGAGTTGTTTACTGGTGCCTCCTTACAGGAAGAGCCCGACTCTAGAATAAGGAGCCTTTGGCATCCACATGGTATTTTGTGGGTACACTGCTGTGCTCAGCCCATATGAGAATCTTTCTGTTGCCATTGAAGTCTTGGAAGGAGTGCACTATTAGCATCACATATGCAAAATCTAAGAAGAGTACACCTTCCAAACGGATGCATTTTCAACTTTGAGCTGCTGATAAGAAATGCCCCAGTGACAGCTACCATCTTTCTTTTACCTGCCCTAAGACTCTATTTGTGGAGCAAAGTATCATGCAACGTAAGAGACACTTAATTCTTCTTTTGCTTTGTCCATTGCACATGTTCTTCTGCTATTTCATCTCCAAAACTCTGAAAAAAAAAGGGGGGGGGAGGAGTATAGATCTGAAAATAGCTACAATGGCTGGTACTTTTATTATGGAGCCAAAGTCTACCAGTAGCCCAATGGCATGTTATTGCTTCCTTTTCTCACTTAGAATCTTCAGTGTTTTTCTCCTTTTTTTTTTTAAGTACAGACTAAAATGTAAATGTATAATTATGTAATAAGAGTAATAGTCATCTAGCACAGTATTTTTTTTTTTTAATTTCTGAAATAAGCATTAGACTTGCAGAGAAGATTTTCCAGTAAAGGCTTGCAATGTCTTCCTCTTTGTGGAGCCATTTTGGTGAAAAATACAGTCAAAAGCACTGGAATAAGCTTCAGACCTACTTTCTAAAACACAGTTTTGGGGGTACCTGGGTGACTCGGTTAAGTGTCCGACTCTTGATTTCAGCTCAGGTCATGATTTCAGGGTTGTTAGGTGGAGCCCCAGGTCAGGCTGCATACTGGGGGTGCAACCTGCTTAAGATTCTCTCTCTCCCTGTCCCTCTGCCCCTCCCCCCCAAAAACAAAATAAAATATAGTTTTCTTTTCATAATTTTTATTTAAATACTAGTCAGTTAATGTAAGTCTTATATTGGTTTCAGGAGTAGAATTCAGTGATTCATCACTTACATGCGACACCCAATGCTCAACATAACAAATGCCCTCTTTATCGCCAATCACCCATCTAGCCCATCCCCCACCCACCTCCCTCCATCAACCCTCAGTTCATTCTCTATTGCTAAGAGTCTCTTATAGTTTATTTCTTTCTCTCTTTTTGACACCCCTTCCCATATGTTCATCTATTTTGTTTCTTCAATTCCACATATGAGTGAAATCAT
The DNA here is from genome assembly GCF_002288905.1 of Enhydra lutris kenyoni. NCBI lineage: Eukaryota > Metazoa > Chordata > Mammalia > Carnivora > Mustelidae > Enhydra > Enhydra lutris. The sequence continues at coordinate 1,889,453 of NW_019154132.1, read as the reverse complement.
ATGGTATTTATCTTTCTCTTACTGACTTACTTCGCTTAGCGTAACACACTCTAGCTCCATCCATGCCACTGCATATGACAAGATTTCATTCTTTTTGGCGGCTGAGTAATACACACACACACAGACACACCATATAATTTTCTTAATATCATGTTTCCCAAATGAAGAGAAGTGCCTGATTGAGTATGGAGTATGGCTCTCTTGCTAAAAATGCTATCTTATACTGAGGATGTGTAGAAATAATTCTAATGGATCCATGGATCAGACGAATAGGAAGAAGAAAAGAGGGAGAACGTGGATCAAAACAGTTGCTATTTTTTTTAAGGACTTTGTTTTGTGTGCTGCCAAAGTGAGTTGAGAGAGAAGACATTTGTACACAGTTTGGCACATCTGTAAAGTGTAGTGTGAGGGTGGGGGGAAGGGAAGTCCGTGGATCTAAAGCCTGTTTTTCTATCGGTGATATGAAATACTCTCTTCATGAATCAACACCTCCCACTTGTCCTAAAGGTGGGATGGCTGTTGATACCAATGCATTGTCTCCTCTTTGAGCTGGTGACGGAGGGCAGTGGGAGGCAGTGCAGCAAAGGGAGGAGACACTGAACAAATAATGCCCACGCATCCAATCCTAGTGTGGGCGGGTAGTGGGTGCCCAGGAGCGGCAAGGACTTGTACCCAATCATCACATGTGGTGCTGAGCAACCACCAACTGATCCAGAAAGGAAGTGAAAAGATAAAATGCTAGAGTCCATTAGGAAAACCAGGACATTTCTTATCCCATAAGGATAGTGGTGGGTAAGGGAATGGTTTTGATCATGGTTTTCTTTAGTGTATTTATGAAAAGGCTGGCACTTAACCTCCTGTCATTTGGGTTTGTCTGGCAAAATATAAAACAAAATTTAGCTGCTTATCCATTTACAGCATTCACTATGGGCATATGTCTGCTTATTTATCAGTGTTACATTTGTGACTTGGTTCTACATAGTCTTGTATTTACTGTTTCGTTGCTTTGGAGATAAACACACATACAACATGGCCATTGCTTTCTAGCTTTCTACAACAGAAAGAACTTTACACATCTGCCCCATTGTCCCCATATGTGGATGTATGTCTGTCAGTCTGTTTGATTCAATTCATTCTCTCCTCAACCCTCCCCCATGTAAATATTTATATTTTTCTGCTACCAACCAATATTGAAATCCAAACTACATAACCCATCACTTCCTAGAAATACTCTCCTCTCCTTTTCTACGTTTTCATGATGTTGCTCTTTTTTTAAAAAATAATTCAACCTCTTTTCTTTTTTCCCTCCTTCATCTTTATCATTTTTCCAGGCAGTGGAACTACATTTCTGATTCCCTTATACTTTATGATCTGTATCACAGATTTAAAGGAAAGTGTGTATTTGTTTTTAAACATAAGGTGATAAGTCATTATTTCTTCTGCATCTTCTCTGTGTGGGTGACATTTTGTGCCTCCACTTTCACTATAAACAATAGGTTAGAATGTGTTTTTTGTAGTTACTATTGTTTGTGGAGACCATTGGCAACGATATTAGTTTGTTCATCTGAAGGAAAGAACAAGGAAAAACACTTCGGTTAGGTCATTAGGAGTTAAGATAGAATGCGGCATAGAATGTTTTTCATTTAGCTATCAACATCTTCTACTTGACACATCGTCTCAGTTGCCCTGTCTCTTAAATGAAGGGAGATTGTGCTAACCGGCACAGAGGTAATGGGAGGCTACATTAATGTTTGTGAAACATGTTGAGATTTTATGACCAAAGATACCATCTTAGGATAAAATGATGCAGTTCTTATCAAAGAACACTCCTCAAACAAGGAGTCCGGATTAGTTTGGCTGAATTAATCACATTCTCTGCTGTGAAGTCCCAAACCTCTGATCTCTTGGAGTTTTCTCTCTTGATCCTGGAGCCTGTTTCTAGGTGTAAGAGAGCATTAGAGAATAGGTCATGGTCACAGAACTGTAAACAGAGGAAATGTGTCAGGTATTAGTAAACATTCAGGTGAAGGACTGGATGAGGTTTGCAAGGCACCTTCCGAGAGTGACCATCCAGCCCAGCCACCCGTCAGGTGCTTGCTGGCTACCGCATCACGTCAACCCTGAGTGCTCCTGGTGGCATTTATCATGCCAGATTAATAGTCCCTCTACCCAGCTCAACCCATGTGGCCCACAGGGGTCTGTACTGACAGAATCTGACTGGCTTTTTAATTGATTTTCTTTACCAAGTTGATGAATATATCCACTGTATTCTCCGCCGTAATGCGGATAAGCTTCTCAGGAGTGTGCACGTACACAGATGCTTCTCCCTGTATGGTGGAGTATTTAGAAACAGTCAGTTTGACAGGCATGGTGGAGGTAAACAGCCTGACTTCTGCAGGAATGGTGTTGACAAGCAGTGATTCTTGGGAAGCTTCCAGCTACATCATGGACTCAGACTTCAGGGATTTAGGCAATATAAAAACAATTTTTTAAGATCTGAAATCATTTACATTAAGTGAGCTTATATGGGTTGGGGTTTTATCATTTTATATACGCGTAATTTTTATTGACTATTTCCAGAAATAATTCTGCAGTTAAGCCACAAGCTGTTGCTTGGGATGCAAACTCTTCTTTCTTGGGTGCTCTGATCCGGCCGAACTAAAAGACGATTTTTCATTGATAGAAGAGATATTTTCCTTCCCCCAAAACTTCAAGTTCTGGTTTTGAAACATAACCCTCAGTCCCAAATTTAAATCCTACTTAGAGCATAAATTCCTGATAAATCCCTCTCTTTCCCATTCTTCTCAGAGCCATGTAAGGGCAGCTCAGAGAATCCAGTTCTTGCCTTAGGAAACAAAGAGGAGTCCGTCACTCATTCACTTCTGTCTGCTCTTGTGAAAATCAGCTAAAAACTTCAGGTGCTTCTCCCAGGTCCTGGGGTGGGGAGAAGGGGGTGGCGGTCAGGGACGCAGGCAACAAATCACCTTGCCTTGGTGTTGGCCTGTACTGCATTTGGAAAGTGTGACAGATCTGTGCTGCCTTGCGTCTCTGTGATTTCTCCAGCACAGAACCTCATTGTTATTTCTTCCAGGTGCCCGGGGAAGCGTTATCTTTCTCATCATCATTTCAGATGGGGAAACTGGGGCACCAGGAGGCTGAGTGACTTGCCCAAAGTCATGCCATGTGGTACTGGCCCGGCCGGTTTCCAAGCTGTGGTTCCCCATTAAGCCTCCCTCCCTTTCCTCCAGAGTCATGTGTTCCAGGTCACCCAAAACCTTTGCCTTCTGCCCCTTGGCCTTCAGGGACACCTGCTCTCGATCCGTTCCAGCCTGGGTGCCATCAGCTGTGGCACCAGGAAGGCTGGCTGGCACCATGACTCTGTGAAGGTCTTCCCTGGCCTTTTCTCAGCACAGCTTTTCTTTGTTGCAGTGAGTTGTGTTTGCACCTACTTAATGGTCTGAAACTATAAACCCAGCAGGCAGAGTCCGGTGATGTGTTCAGAGCACATAAACCTGTCCTGTCTCCCTGCAGAGTTGAGGCACTGTGAACGGCTCATGGGCCATCAGAGGCCATGATTCACGGCCGCTCTCCCCCAGTGGTCCTGAAGAATCATGGACAAGTGGGAGGGGCTGTGTCCCAGCTGGAGTGCATCACCGCATCACCTGACAATGGCTCTTTGTCCTTTTAGTGTGTGACTGGCTGGCATTTTACTTAGAACGGAAAAGTCTTTTCGAGGAGTGCTTCTGGCTTATGTTTAAAAGAAAAATCAAAGCCAGGGAGATACAGCATAATAAGATGTGACCCTAGTGGCTTTTTGCTCTTTCAGGTAACAAGTGCTCCTCCCCCGGGGCTCTGGGGAATGTTGGTAAGGCCTACCTGGCAGGCACTGTTCTTTCTTTCATGTGTCCTTGGAATTCTTAGAGTAGACTACCGGATTTTAACTGACAAGGAAAATTCTACCAAAGCATTTATGATAGGCATAATTAGGGGGAAACCAAATCTGCTTTTACCAATATCCAAACCATTTTTTATAAAAGATTTTATTTATTTGAGAGAGAGAGAGAATGCAGAGCAAGAGGGAGGAGCAGAGATAGAAGCAGGCTTCCTGCTGAGCAGGGAGCCCCATGCAGGACATCCCAGGATCCTGGGGTCATGACCTGAGCTGAAGGCTGACCCTTAACCAGCTGAACCACCTAGGCGCCTCTATCCAAACCATTTTATGGACCATTTATCTGATGCAATGGGACTCTCTCCCCAACACACTCTTCATATCAGAACTGTATCGTGGTGAATATCATACTTCATTACACAACTACTGATTTATTCCTAAACAGTCCAGATTTGGACCCACCACATGTGGCATGTTTGTCCTGTGGCTGTCTGGCTGTCTCTGTACTGACAGTGCCCCCAGAGGGGTTCTGACCATAAGCCCCCTCTTCAGGCCCCCTCCCCCTTCCTCCACCTTTCTGCTCCTCTGAACATGCCTCATAGCTCGCTAGGAATGCAAAAAAGTGACATTTCCAGCATCTACAGAGTTATGGCCTTCTAGTTGTTTCCTTCCTACCTGTGAGATATCTAAAGATGCCATGTTGTGTTTCACACACTTTCTGTGAATGGTGAACAAATGGCTCCCTCTTTATGGCCCTTTAATCCTTAGGAAGGTGTGGATGAGCACCTTTCCCACTTGGTGCTCCTTGTTGTTTCCTCTCTCTGCCATTAGAATAGGATGAACAATATATTTGTTTATTCTTATGTCATTTATTTATACCTTATCTTATTCCAGAAAATGTTTAGGAAAATATAATTACCCTCGTGAGCACAAGGGCATAGCCTATTTAGCCTATTTTATGAAAGCTTCCATGTAATAACAGAGTTCATCCTCAAAAGCATTTTTCTCCCATAAAGCTTATTTTAAATGATCTTAGGGCCCCAGCCCTGTCCAACAGAAACCTATTTTCCCAATAATGTATCTAAAATACTGAAAACAGTATTTGAATCATGCCTTGTTACCACATAGAACCTTGTTTCTTCTATGGGGCAGAGATTCTGAATTCCAAACCTGGGTGCTAAGGACGGGAGTCTTTCAGAAGGACTGCAGTGGGTGGGGAGGGATGGTGCCCAGCAGAGGTTCTCTAGCCAGAGTTTGGTGCTGTCACTCTGTTTGAGGGCTGCCCTGGGGGACACAAAGGCCACTTCCATCCAGTGCCTCCCTCCTGGACGAAGTAAGAGTGCTCTGGAACCGAGCCTTTGACAAAGTCGTCCTCTCCTTACTTCTCTCAACTAAATGACTGTTCAGTCTATCCTTAAAGCCTTTTCTCCCCCTTGTAGGAGACCCAGAATATTTTTTAGCAGTAGATAGAGAGATGGATGGAAAGACAGATATTTTTAAAAATCACAATCTTTTGGCCCAAGTTTTGACCTCGAAACCTTATGAGTTGGTTTGCTTTCTTAAAGTCACATAAAAAGTATGGTTAGCAGAGACGTGGTTCTGGTGGGCACAATGGAGATGTAATTTTAATTCTTTCTATTCCCAACCAATAATAATATTGAAATTTTGGGTAAACAACATTTGAGAGGTACGGAAACTTGAGATTCACTTAACTGCTAAAATACTACTCTGTCATCCACAAACCACCAGTTATAAATGTTTCCATGCCCGGTTCAGCTGACAGCAAGAGAATTTGGAAAGTTAGAAGCTAGGACCTAGTAAGAGATGCCAAACACTTCCTCTCCTTCCCTAAAATATTCTCGTGAGAGTTTGCCTTTAAAATAATTTCCTTAGGGCTTAGAGATCTGTTGGACAGCATAATGTTCAATCATAAAAGCTGATTGTGCAGGATACTTCACGTTGACAGAATGCACCAAAGCCTTTAAAAGTTGCATTCATTCAGACTGTGGAGTAACTCAGGAAAAATGCTTGACATAAAACATTGAGTGAGAAAAGCTGTATTAAAACATGTACAAATAGTATGATCACAGCCATATAAGAAAACCTGCATACACATAAGAAAATGTTAGAAAGAAATGATCATTCAGCCACAGTCTTTAGACAGCTCTCGTGTTCAGGCCTCATTCCAGCACAAGTGTTAACATTGATTTTGTTTTGACGATGGACCTGTAAGGGGGCTTTCCCCCTAATGTTCTGTATTTTCCAAGTATTTGCTGATGAACATATATTATCTTACAATGGACAGGAAAAAAATATGTTAGTCAGAGATCTCAGATTTGTTCTCATCATTTAATGTAAAGAAAAGCATTAGGAAAGAGACAGGTATTTTTCATAAGCCTCAGCTTAGAACAAGTGGGTAGAAAAACCTGGATGTTTCTCTGGGGTTCACCCTTTTCTTCATGGGCCCCTACCCCTAGTCGGTGCCCAAGCCTTTGATTCTGCTTCCTGAATGTCCCCTGCGGGTGTCACCCTGTCCGGTTTAGCCAGCCTTACCTCCCACTTGCATCCCTTCCCTGGCCCCCTCCTCAGAGTCATCAACTTCTTTTGAAAGTGCAGAACTGACCATGTTCCTCCCAGCCTCAGGCCCTCCGGATGCAGCCCTTTGCTCACAGTGGCCGTCCTGCCTCACTGCCCACGCTTCTGTTCTGTCTGGCTCCAGCCGTGGGGTGACTGGGGATGCCTTGCCACCTCCCGGGACTCTGACATGCATTCGTTCCTTCCACCCGCCAATGTATTTGTTTGTTCTTATTCTTAATTCCCATACTCTCCTTCAGCTAACTCTCCTCCTTCCTCAGCTCTTGGGGCCACTGGAAGTTCTTCCGAGAAGCTCCCGCAGCATCCCAAGACTGAGCAAAGTGTTCCCTCTTCCATTCTCCTGTTACACCTACATGTATCAGGTGCTGCCTACCACCCTATGCAGTCCATGGCCTCTTACCCAAGATTTTAAAATCCAGAAATCTCTGGAAAAATCAGATGTTTCTCATAACTCATCTGGTAGCACAGTCTGGCCTGAATGGACACAGACTATCTAAAATCTGTCTTTATGTCATTTAGTGCAAATATTCATAATTTCATACCTTTTTTGCTGAATAATTTTAATTTTGCTGAAGAAACATGAATGTATTTTATTATGGGGTGCTGCCCAAACATTGCTGGGGGGCGTTCAGAAAGGTGGCATTGGGGCAACCACATTTGCGATCCAATTTCAGAGAGTACAAAAGGGGCACTGGCCAATTAATACCAGGACAGCTATAAATGGGGCTGGCCCAGACTTACCAGGGTGGATATTCACCTGTGTGTGCTACAGTTGGTCACATCATCTTTCTGAAAGCCGAAAAATCTCAATTCCACAGTGTTCCCCAAGTCTTTCACTGAAGGGATTGCACACCTGGGTCCTAATTGCTGGTTTCTGCATCTCTTTCCGCCACAGTATTTTAAGCTCTATAAGTATAGGGGAGGTGTTTTGTTCCATTTGTATCCCCAGTGCCTTCCCAGACACATAATAAGCTACCAATACTTATTGGTTGGATGGACTTAAATATTCATCACTTTGCCTTTCAATCATATTTGATAACTGTGGAACTAGCATCTCATTATCAAAAGTCATTGAGCCGTTGCTCTAGAAAACTTCTGCCTGGGCTTTGTTCAGCATTTTAACCATAAGTTGTTTTTTGGTTTTTTTTTTTTTTTAAGATTTTATTTATTTATTTGACAGACAGAGATCACAAGTAGGCAGAGAGGCAGGCAGAGAGAATGGAGGAAGCAGGCTCCCCGCTGAGCAGAGAGCCCTATGCGGGGCTCGATCCCAAGACCCTGGGATCATGACCCGAGCCGAAGGCAGAGGCTTTAACCCACTGAGCCACCCAGGCGCCCCAACCATAAGTTTTGTCATTAAATATTTTAATACCAGAGCCATTTAATAACACATTTTTTTAAAAGATTTATTTATTTGACAGAGAGAGATCACAAGTAGATGGAGAGGCAGGCAGAGAGAGAGAGAGAGAGGGAAGCAGGCTCCCTGCTGAGCAGAGAGCCCGACGCAGGACTCGATCCCAGGGACCTGAGATCATGACCTGAGCCGAATGCAGCGGCTTAAACCCACTGAGCCACCCAGGCGCCCCAATAACACATTTTTAAAGGTAAATTTTAGGCAGACAAATGTGTGTATCAACCTCTCTCAAACGATAGAAGAATGGCTCTCATAGCCACATAGCCCTGATATTAGTGCAGGAAGCATATAGGTGGGGCTGGGTTTTATTTAGTCACTTTCTGTCTGTTTCTCTTCTCACATGTGGCAGTAATAACAAAACAACAGTTCAAGTGTAGCGTTTACTGGGCATGCATTATATAGTAGGCACTCTGCTGAGCACACCTAGTGCGTTTTCTCATAAACTCTTTTCAATAACATCATGATCATCATGAGGCATGTATTTTTATCCTCCCTATTCATCTGTCCAGGCCCTCTTCCTCTCTGGGTTATTCCTGTGATTTCCTGAGTTTCTTTCTAGCCGGTCTCAGTGCCTCGTCCTCTTCCTTCAGCAAATCATCTTGAATAGAAGAACTACCACATCAACCTTCCTTCTTCACAAGCTCATTCTTACCTGTCACCTGCAGTGGTTCCCAGCTGCCTGTCTCACGGAGCCCGCACTGCTCTGCCCAGCTGTCAGATTTCCCTGTTAGCACCACCAGGCAGGGTGGTCCCTTCACTCCCCACACGTGCCCCCTCCTGGAATCTTCGGTGCCTTTGCTCAGGCTCATCCTCTCCTATCCCCTGCAGTGGGGAGGCACAGAATTTAATCCTTGCAGACAACCTTGTGTTGTTGGCTGATTATATCATAGTGTCGATCTTGTCCCCTTAGCAAAAATGTTAACTTGTTTGAGTCAAGAACCATGTCTTGTCTTGCTGTTGTATCTTCCACAGTGCCTGCCCCTGTGACAGACAAATGATGATGATTAATACAGTGAGGGGTGGACCCTAGAAAGTCGGGGTGCACCAACATCCAGAAACACATCTCTCACATGGGAGAACCATGTTCTTTTTTTTTTTTTTTTTTTAAGATTTTAGTTATTTATTTGACAGAGAGAGAGCACAAACAGGGCAGAGGCAGTGGGAAAGAGGCAGATTCCCCACTGAGCAGGGAGCCATATGTGGGGCTCAATCCCAGGACCCTGAGATCATGACCTCAGCCAAAGGCAGATGCTTAACTGACTGAGCCACCCAGGTGTCCTGAGAACCATGTTCTTAAACTCATTTTTACAAGAAGCCCATATCAGAGGTGAAAAGAAAAGAAGAGGGGCACCTGGGTTGGGCTCCCTGCTCAACAGGGAGTCTGCTTCTCCCTCTCCCTCTGCCTCTTCCCCTGTTTGTGCGTGCTCTCGCTATGTCTCGCTCTCTCTCTCTCTCGCTCACTCTGTCTCTCAAATAAATAAAATATTTTTTTTTAAAAAAGGAGAAGAGAAATATGATACCTCAAGTCCTAAACCTGGATCTAAATATCAAATTATGGAAGGGTCACAACTGAACACCACCACACACGAAAAAAGCCTTGGCCTTATAGCCGTCCACGGGTTCAGTGTGAACCAAGGGAGTGTTGCGGGATCCTCAAAACTGCAGCTATGTCTTAGGCCACCTCAGTGGTGGTGCAATGCTCAGGAGGGGCTTCAGTGTCCACCAAGGTGCTGACAGACACAGCCAGGGAGCCTGGCTGGCATGCTGCCCACTGATCTACTGGTTGTGGGAGAGGGTGTTGTGCCTACGGAACAGCTTTTAATGGACTTCTCCCCAGTACAGAAAAAGTCACATACAAAAGCAACTTGTAGGAAAGTTTTGAATGAAAGCTCCAAATACTTGAGCGGCAGACTCCGTTTTGGTATGACAGACGTGTTTGGATATGTTGAGGTATCACTTTAGGGTGGAACTGGAGATAAGAAAGGTGAGCTCAGGTAGCAACTGCCTGCTTTAAGTCTGTTTACTAACTCTCAGTTAAAACAGCTGCTCTCCTCAAGGAAGGGAGAGCGATGGAAGGAGGGAGGGAGAGAGAGAGCAGAGAGAGGGAGAGTAGGGGGAGTGGGAGAGATACAGGCGAGGGGAGAGGGGAGGGGAAGGGAGGGAAGAAGTAGGGAGGGAGATGGAGAGAAGTGAACAGGACTGCCTGCTCGCACTTTCCCCCACCGTGCCCTGCGCATGCGCCAGCTCTGTCATCCGAGAGGAGCTCTCACAGAAGGAACCCATGACACAGGCATCATCCTTGTGCTTAAGAAAGATTCCAGCTTTCTCAACCAAAATACACTGCTGCAGCTGTAACTTGGGGCATGCGTTTTGTTCATTAGCTCAACTTGTCTTCGCATATGTGGGCTCCTGTCCAACTGCATTAGGAAATCCTCCGTGGATAGTGATCTCGAACACAAAAACCAGCAGTCATAAGTCAACACAATTGGATCTTTTCTCAGTGTGGATGGGGCTGGTGTTGTCACAGACAACTTATCTTTCATAGAGAAGTGATTTCCCCCAGGGTCACCAGCAGGGCAGTGAGGCTGCATGGTTATCTGCAGCTCTGTGTTCTTGAGCTCTAAGACCCTAAGTGCTTATGGCTTAAAGGCATCAGCCTGGAAACCTGCAGAAACTTACCCCTGGAAGCTCTTAAGGCCGTCATTCCCCACACCACCCCGCTACACCACGGCTGACGCCAGCCTGACTGACAGTGCTGTTAGTAGCACCGTAGCTTGGGGACCAGGAGAGGGAACAGAGAATGACAGTGAGCGCACAGGTGTGTGTTTTCATTGTGGCTTCTCTCAGAGGCACTTTTATCTTCTTCCCTAGGGAGCAAGATTCAGTACGTGCTGCGTTACCCTTTCTAGTTCTCCTTATGACTGGCCCACCCCCCACATAGAATTATAAAACATAACCAGGGCCAGTATTGTTAGGAAAGGGGAGTGCATGAACCTCCTGAGTGGACAAAGGGTATTTTTAATCAAGCTCTTGGGTAGATAATGTTTTTGTCCTGGCTCTGTGACCAGCGAATCATGTGTTTTTCTAGCTTTCCTCTGCCTCAGTGTCATCTGTCAAACCACAGAGCTAGACCAAGAGTTCCTACGGCCCTACGTGGCTTTGATTCTATCCAGGATCCTCCAGTGGTGCCTGCCTTAACCTAACCCTTTACAGAAAGTCAGGTCCACTACTCTTGTTAAAACTTGAGATTTTTGTCAGGCGTTGCTGACTCTGACCAGGTCGCATTATGGTCCCTTTCTTCAGTATTTATCTGGTCTTAAAGGTGAGAGTCTAATTTCAAGTTCAGTAATACCCCAGAGAGCTACCTGTCATTCAAAAAGAATCTCTCCCACCCCCATCTCAAAAGTCCTGGATATCTGACATTTCATAACATCGTGTCTCCCTTTAAAAGTCAAACTCCTACATTGTGAATCTGCTTTATCCACTTTGGAAAAACCGTTTCTCTTTGAATCAGGTTTTGCTCAAATAAAATTATTTGTCCTATTCAAAGGTAAGTAAAAGTAATTCATTTTAAGGAATTGCTTTAAGCTTATAGAAATATTTATAGAGGTGTGGAAAAGAACAAACTTATTTGTAAGTATTTATATAAATTTACATATAATGTAAAAGTAGTAAGACTTCTACCCCAGTGACCTTAAATTTGATGGCCTAATGCAACAAAATGGAATGGAATAAATTATTTTATTTTTTTGACATCACAAAAACATTAGAGAAAGTAAAATTAATTTCTCATAAATTTGAATTGTACAGACTTGTCTTTATGTTCAAAAATTGCCTTAGTTGAGGGAGGAAGTTGGTCTGCCAGTGAAGGAAAGACTGTCAAAGTAGACGTGGGTTTTATACCTGAAAACCCCTCAGCAGGGAGTATTTAATCAAGTAGGGAAGGAGTGCTTTATTGAGAGGTCGGGATTGAAAGACAGGACTTTCTCATTTTCATTTCATTTTCCACGGGAAGAAAATACCTGGAACATTCACAATGAAAGAAGGGGTTCCCTGTGTTTTTGAAAAATAAATACAATTTCTATGAAGAATTGGGATCAGGCATCACTCACTACCCACCTTCCTGCAGGTGCCCTCCTTTTCACTGGCCACCTTCAGTTTCTCTGCCAGTGTCACCAGAGTCTGCCCCGGACCCTGTGTTTTGCTATTCTGATTTATGAAGAAGATAAGTTACAGCTGACCCCTCTCCTTGACTCCTGCCGCTGTTTGTCAATTATCTTTTAAAATACAGTAATAGTCTCAGATTTCCAGAACGGGGCTGGGGTGGATGCTTGCGTCTAGGGCACATATGCACCTGGGGTCCAGTGACAGACAGTGACTCCTGCAGGACGCTGCCCACAGATGGAGAGGAGTGTCCTCAGTGAGTTCCGTGCTAGCACCTCTGTCTGCTGTACAGAAGGTGCATCAGACAAAAGAGCTCAAGTCTGCAAAACACTTAAAATAAATACTGTTGTCCTATGATGTTACTGTCTTTCTCCTCAAATCAATATCCCTGCTATCCAATCTCTAATTCATACTTTTTCAGCCACCGATAGAAATTTAAAATGTGATGTAGAATCTCTCCTGTACAGCTTCCAACTCCGTTCAGAGGACTAGGACCCAAAAAACTATAGACAGGCTTTTTTTCTCCCCCTCCCCCCAGGGAAAAACTAATAATTAGAGTTAATGAAACTTACTCCAGGCTCTCCCTTCCATTGCTGCTTTAAGAAGTACTAGGGAGCTCCATTTCATTTGATCTGAACATCAGATTTTCAGTTTTCAATTTTCTTCTGATGACTCTTGTGACTATATGAAAATGAAACGAAGGAATTGCTGATGTTCTTCCAGCAAGCGTAATAATTAAATTCAGAAATAAAAACAAAAACTTTCCAAGAGTAGTTGAGAATAAAAGTGACAAGTCTCCTTAAATAATAAAAAAATATACCAGATAAATTAGTAGGAACATGAGGATTTTTCCTTAAAGAAATATTTCTTTTCCTGCACTTCTATACATTCTAAAATTTCTGCCACATTATTAAATACACGGTAGGGTTGACCCTTGAGTAATGTGGGTTTGAACTGCACAGGTCCACTTACATGCAAATCTTTTTTGTATAAATAGAGCACAGTACTATCAATGTACTTTCTCTTTCTTATGACTTTCTTAACATTTTCTTTTGTCTAGATTGCTTTATTATAAGAATACAGTCTATAATACATATAACATACAAAATAGGTATTAATTGACTGTTTATATAATTGATAAGACCCCCAGTCAACAGTAGGTTATTAATAGTCAAGTTCGGGAGAGTCAAAAGTGAAATTCGGATTTTCCACTGCATGGGGGGTTGGCACCCCTAACCCCTGCATGGTTCAAGGGTCAGCCGTATTTCAAATTAAACAGCTTCCTACTGAGAGTCTTCGGATAGATGGACAAAATAGGCAAATGCGGGCAGATCCATTTTTTGTGGGAATTTTTACGTTTGGGGACCTCCCTTGTTGAAAAGAATGCAAAAATAACTAACTTTTGGAAGTTGTTTACAGATGTGTAGGGCCACATCTGTACTGTTCTGGGCTCCACGTGGGCCTCATTGCCTCAGGTTCTGTGCAGAAAGCAGGTGTGTGTGCTCCTCAGTTGCACCAGGGAGGACAGGAGACACAGCTAATGCCCACAGGCCGAGATCTGCATGGTTCCCAGAATCATGCCTCCCAGAGAGGTCCCTGTCCCCATCCTGGAACCAGTGACCCCGCCACCTTACATGGCTCCTGCAGAGGTGATCAAGTTGCAGGTTGTGAGCGGGGGAGAGTGTCCTGGATTATCCAGCTGCGCTCACTCTAATCACAAGGAAGTGGGGGGATCAGAGTGGGGAAGGAACTACGATAACAGAAGCGGGGCTCAGAGGGATGTGAGGAAGGGATTGCAGCCTAAGGAATGCTGGGGGGCCTCCAGGAGCCAGAAGAGCCAGGGGAACCCATTCTACCCTGAAACCTCTAGAAGAAACCAGCCCTGCCCACGCCCAGAACTGGAAGAGGATGTGTAGTTTCAAGCTCCTACTCTGTGGGAATTTGTTAGGCGCCCCTAGGAAGCTCACAGCACTTCCCTGGCTGCAGCGTTTCCTTTCTGGCCCCCATAGCACATCCCCCAGGGTTGGGCCTTTCTGAAAGCACCCCCCCACACAGACTGCTCAGGGCCCTGTCCCCTGTGAATCTCTCCGTAACCCCTCACCTCTGGCTTCTTTTACCTTTCCCAGCTCCCATTTTCTTTGTTGGTCTTCCCGTTCTCAAAGAATATAAACCCTCAGGCTTATTGTTCCAGGCTGATGTGCAATCTTCCTTTTCTCTCTTCTGTTAATTCCCTGAGCAGTTTCTTAATGGAAGAGCCGCACAGCATGTCAGACTTCTCTAACACTTAGGGCAACTTCTCTTAACACACTCGGGATCTGAGCTTTTGAGTAATATGTAGAGATAAAGGCAGAACAGATAGAGCCTATAGAGCACATGGGGTTGAAGGTTTTTAAAGGTCCTAGCTCTGAGCTCCCAATTAGTTTTGCATAAAAATGGAGACTGAGCACTTGTATCACTCCAGGATTATAGGCTATTATCAATGTATGCCCATGAATCCCAGTGGCACTGTCTACTCAGAATACTTTCGGAATTTCCATTTGGCCAGGTGACAAAAAAGTATTCACAATCTTAAGGAGTAATTTATCTGCTCCTTCCTGAGGAAATATGCATCCCTACCACAAAAAAAGGAAACCAGGCCCCAGGCTGCCCCAGAGGCCGTACCTCCACCATCTCACTTCCCCCTGTCCCCCGGTTGCACACACGGGGAGAGAGGAGGCCTGGAAGGCGCCAGCATCTGCCCTTCTCCATGCTAGGCCTGCTAGGCACTCTTGTGCTAACTGCTTTTCCAATTCAACCCCACTTTGTGGACCTGACTTAAAGCAGCAGTCCTGAGTCAGCTCATCTCCTGACCATCTCATTTCCTTAGTCGGGAGATCGGTGATTCCGTGTATTTTTCTAATAAGCAAAATCCCCAGAGATAAAAGAGGCCACCACAAAATACTCGACTCTTTCTGGAAACAGAAGAAAGACTCTTCTGAACTTGTTTGCAGGGAGGAGGATGTTCTTCCTGACACAGGCGCACATGTGTATTTACCACCCAGGGGCAGACCGAGGTTCGGGGAAACTGAGTTTGTATGGGAAGGTCTCAGTTCTAACTTCATAGGTGTCGCCCACCCGTCCCCGGCCTCATCTCCTGTAATATTTCTCATGTATATCATCTATAAATATTGCAGCGTATGTATCTGCACATATATACACAAAGCGAAAGTATACATTAACCAAGATAAGCTGTGGCTGCCAGGGCTTTAATCTCCCCAGGAGGCTGTTATTACTGGAGTCCGGCCCTGGAGCACCAGCTGAGGAGAGGAAACTAGATTCTAGTGTGCAGGGCCTGGGAGGAGTATCTCTTTGTCTCCCATTTTCTTTTTAGAACACATAAATAGCGTTCACATGTGGCCACAGATGATGTCATAGGTGTGATTGTCCCTAAAGATGCCTTTCTTGTCAGTGTGTGACTTTTTGGAGATACTTTCCACTTGATAGTCTCCAAGTAACACTAGATTACTGTGGAACAAGGAAGTGGGAGGTGCTTTCCCAGTATTTTCCCTGTTCAATTTGAATAATTAAGGTGGAAGTAATGATAACATGCGAAGGAGGAAAGTTTTCTCTCATGAGCTTCCATCGTTTCCATTTTTCATAACATCTAGTGTCACTCCTGCTTATGGTCTAAACCAGTGGTTGTTTTCAAACTTGAGCGACCATCAGAATCACCCAGAAGGCATGTTAAAACTCAGAGTCCTGGGCCTCATCCCCAAAACTTGTGACACATTAGCTCTGGCAGGGTGCCCCAGAAATTTTTCTTCCAACATGTTCTTGGGCGATGCTGATGTTGGTCTGGGGACCACACTCTGAGAACCACTGGTTTGGAACATGGGGTCACATAGGTGCATGGTTTTTGCACTGTTCTCTGTTTAGGAATATCTTTTTTTTTTTTTTCCCCTGTTTAGGAATATTTTAGAAGAAGTAGGTTTTAGGTTTTTTGTCTTTCCTTTTTAATTTTATTACTAGTTCGGTCTCCATGACTAATAAGGTGACAGCTATCCCAGTTTGCCCAGGACTAAGGGCATTCTTATCACACAGGACTTAGTAATGCTGAAACTGGGAAAGTTCAGGGCAAACTGGGAGGGGTTGGCCATCTCAGTAATCAGTGGCTCAATGCAGAAAGGTCCATTTCCAATGGATTCCTCCTCCCACGGAGAGCGCTGTGAATGTGTCACCCCAGGGTCTCACGGGCAAGGTGGCAGAAGTTAATGACACCAGAACTTGAGTGACACCTGTCACCAAAGCACAGCAATGTTCTTTAGTGATGTTCATTAAACCTCACGGGGAATATGCAAGAATCACAGACACTTTAAACATGCAATCTTGTGGCTTATAGGCTCACATAGCAAAACCACCATTATGGCCATGAATAACACCTATCTTGCTGTGCACCTACTATGTGACAGACACACTACTATGCATCTCCTACATGCCACTTGTTCCATCCTCACTGCAGCCCTAGCAGGTAACTATCATTATTTCTGTCTTCTAAAAACAGATACTTAAAGGGGCCATTTTTTCCCCCCGGGGTCACAGATCTTGTAAGAGGCCAAACCACAGGTCAAACCCTTGTTCTTTTACCTTATGACCTTAAAGAACATTAAATCCAAGTCTTTTTATAGTAACCGCTGTCCTTCCAACCATTCACATTCTTTTACTTTATTGGCAGAGTTGGACTATAGTTGGACTTAGTGTCAAGATGCCCAGACTTTTGTCCTGCTGCTTCTCCTGGCTGTATAACTTGAACAATGTCCCTTTTTTAGCCCCTCTAAGCCCAACTTTCCTTATCTGTGAAATGAGGATAATAATGCCTGCCTTGCCTTCCATCTTAGCTTGCCTTGGAAAGCCACAGAAATTCTGTTTGGGAAGCTGTTGGTAACCCGACCAGGTGCTAAACTAATGTGTGCATACTTCTTAAACCTTCTCCTGTTCTTAAAGAAAGATTTAGTGCAAGAACTTGAGGAATATTTACTTAAGTGAAGAAGAAACAAAGCAATTTAAGTAGCCATCATTAGCAAAGAACAGAAGAAAATTCTCAGGGGGGAACATAGTTCTTCAGCTGGTTTTACAAGGATTAGCATTCCATTCCAGAGCAGCCATTGCGGGGGATGCCCTGGCCAGTAGGGGAACTCCAGAAGGGGCACAGTGAGGGGGGCAGACTGCTCTCTTTGTGGAACATTCTTGTGAAGATGCAGATTACAGATGTGCAGAAGTAGGCCAGGAGCTGTCACTCCTTCAGGGTTAAAGGGTCTCGTTACTTTTCACTGTGGTTATTTTCTTTTTTGCTTCAAACATAAAGAACTCTAGAGCACTGAACCAAGATCGTGGAATAGTTTCATCCTTTTGTAAATGTGTCTGTTTCTGCCTCTTCACTTTTCTGTTCTCTTTCCTGTTTCTTTCTGTGCATAGGTGTGGCTGCCTATAGCTTCATTATCTGAGTTGATATACCTGGGTTAACTCCTGTCCTCTTATTTCCTCCATCATTGGTGGTAGCGGTGATGGTGTTTTTTTTTTTCAAAAAACAAAAAACTGTGCATGATTGTTTCTCGGTCAGGTTCAGTTGCCTACTGAGTCATCAACTTCTCCTCAGTACTCTTGGGTCACTGGGTGCCAAATACTGATTTTGAACCAGGAGAGGAGCACATGGGACCCAGAGACAAGGCACAGCAATCTCAGAGTGACAGAGCAGGTTCCCTGGCATGGGGTCCTTTCAGGGGGAAGCACACTGCTCATAATCCTGGGAGTGCCGCTGAGCTGCTTCCACATTCCATCTGTCATGCCAAACGTGTGGATGTAGACTTTGAGGAAGAACGGACATATTAGACATTGTCCGCTACTTCATGAGTGAACCCTTTGTGATTATGAGTATCTAACATTTAGAACATCTGTTTCCTCTGTATCACTGTCACCCCTTACTCTTCTGAAATAGGAAACGTAATTAAATCATTCATATTTAAAGTATTGCTTTGCTAGGCCAGTACTGTGGCCATCTTTGCATTAACATACCTTTAATTTCGTAGAAAATGTTACTGATGTGAAGTCTCGGAGGGAGTTACATTTTGTTCTATTATTTCAAACCCATTTATTGATTCAGCATTTTTTTAAAAAGATTTATTTATTTATTTGAGAGAGAGAGAGAACACAAGTCTGTGAGCTGGGGGAGAGGCAGAGGGAGAAAAAGAATCCCAAGCTGACTCTGCACTGAGCACAGAATTTGAGTCAGGAGAGGAGCACTGTCTCGTTCTCCCAGAGCTTGATTCCATGACCCCAAGATCATGACACGAAGTGTTGGATGCTCAATTGACTGAGCCACCCAGGTGCCCCCCTGGGTTCAGTATTTTTACTAAAGGCTCAGACATCCATTTATTTCTAATATTAACTCACTGTGGAGGTTTTTAACCAGTATCAGAAATGAGGATTCTAAACAGCAGCCTGGCTTTTTAGCATTCTCCACATTGCATATTATATTAGTGATGACATAGAAATTAGCTGTCTTCAAGTGTTTCATTGTGGGCTATGATTGTCAGTCATAGTAAATGACCCACCTGAGGGGTCACTCTTACCTCCAGGAAAGCTTGTTTTGTTTGTTTGAATGTGTTCCTAGAAAGATGAATGAATCTGTTCTCTGACTATAACACCAGACAGGGACAGGAGTAGCAAGGAAACAAATGGAAGTTCTACTTGGAGAGGAATCTTCCTTGTGTGGCATGGCAAAGTGACGGTCCTTAACCTCAGAGCTTCAGACAGTTAGACTCATTAGGCAGAGTTTGTCTCGAGGCTGTAATGTACCACTGTAGAGTAGGCATCCATAAAGACAATTGATATTTTTCATTTGAGCAGATGTATATTTTAATTAAAAATTGATTTATTGCCACCATAAATGATCTTTAAGCTTTTTCTAAGTTTATGTACACTTATGGCATGATTCTTCAATCACTAGATTGTGGGCAGATGAGAAATTTCATTCTGCCAACATTCACCAATCCTATTTCCACCTCTCACCATCTGCTACAGCAGATCTGATTTCCAGGGTGCTCTCAGGGACACACATGCATGCAGACACAAGCATACACAGATACACAGGATGAACATGCCATTATAAAACATGTAGTACAGTAAGGTTGATTAAAAAAAAAAAAACTTAAGTATATAAGAAATAGCAAAAGCCCAGCACCACCACTTACTACCTATGTGACCTTGGGCATATTACTGACTTCTCTGAGCCTCAGTTTCTACTTCTATGAAATGCAGAGTGTAATGTCTACTTTTTAATGTTGATGAATCAAATACAATAATGGTTCAAAGGAGATACCAGCAAATGATTACTATGGTATGGATTTTAACATACATATTTTTTTCCAGTTCAACAGCTCTCAAGTTGAGATACATATGACTGTGCAAATGACCCTTAAAAACATTAAATCTGAGTCTAAATTTTATTTAAATGTAACTTTTAATTTTCATTTCAGAATCCTAAAATTAGTGGCATTTAAAACACTGTCATAGTTTCATGGGCAGATTTTTCCTCTCTTGGGGGTAGATAAAATAATGTTGCCCTGTTACGGCCAGTTGCATGTTAGAGCCAATGAAACAGAGTAATTGTTATCATTATGCTTTTTCAAGTCACCAGGGAAGGTGCTGTACACTTCCACATGTTAAGAATGCTATCCTTGTTCCACACTGTGGTGGCCTGGGATCCTCCCTTTACTATATTCTGAAGTGTTATGAGTAAGAGCACAGACTTTGGAATCAGATAAACTTGGTTTCAGCTCTCGGCCCATCACTTATTAGCTCTATAACCTTGGACAAGTTGTCTACTCTCCAAGTCTCAGTTTCCTCATATTTAAAATGGGAACAATAGTATTTACTTTATAAAGTCGTTTTAAACACTGAAAAGAGATAATATACATAAAACACAGCATACTTGGGAGTATGTACTACGTGCTCAGTGAATGATGAAGGGGAAAACAAACTAGTAAGCAAGCTTGCTAGTGTCAGACCTTTATCCTTTGCAGTTTTATTTGATTTTTTTCTGAAGTAGGCAAAAGTCGTACAAAGTCAACCCTTGTCAAGTTGAGGGCCATGCTAGGTGACAGCAAAAATTAAGCATAGGGGCCTTCCACTTCCAACCAAGATGGAGTGACAGAGACCAGATTTACCTTCCTGTCCAGAACAAGACAAAACAAAAACGGCAAAATATACGGGGAAATGATTTTCAGTTCTCTGGATATCAGGCAGCAGAGGATAGTGCTCTCTGAGAAACGGGAAACAAATGAAGTGAGCCCTTGAGAGAGTTTCCAAGATCTAGCCTGGGACAAGAGTTAGCCAGAGCCCAGCACAGTCCCTAAGTTGAAAGGACAGAGATGAGAGTTCAGAGAGGCCAGACTGGCACGAGTCCATAGGACAGAATACCATAGAAGAGAGAACTGCACAGATTACTCCAGAGTGCAGTGGGCCCCTGGAGAATTTAGAAAAGTACCAATCAGCACATGCATATGAGGAAACTAAGTCTGGGGAAGAACCACCTGGAAGGATTACAGGGAACCGTACCAGGCGTTCACAAAGGGCTGGGAACAATGCATGTTCTCACTGGCCAGACTGGAAAAGTTCAAAATCCGGAAACATTAGTTGAAGTGTTTAAGAAGGGTCTTGCCTCTGTAATGGGGATTCATTACCTTAGATTGGGCACTACTCCAGACTGCCTAATAAATTTTAAAAGGAAGACCCAAAAGGACCACCCTCTTTCCAAGTAAGTTAACTGTGTCCCAGAACAGAGTTCAAGATTATTTATAAGAATACAAAAGCATCTACCACCCACAAGGTAAATTTCACAATATATGGCTTCTAATAAAAAATTACCAAGTTTGCAAAGAAGTGGGAAAATATGTCCCAGAATGCAGAGAAAAAAGAATCAATCAAAACCAACCTAGTTGCTTAAATTAGTGGCAGGGACAGTAAGTCAATGTTTAGAATTGTACTCATATAGTTTTAAAAAGTTAGGCAGAAAGAAGGTAGAAAGAAGACACCCAAATTGAATTTGTAGAGATGAAATCTGTACTGTCTGACATGAAAAATAAATTGGATGGAATTAATGATGTATTAGACATTGCAAAAGAAAAGACATAGCAATAAAATCTATCCAAAATGCAACACAGAAAAAAAATAATTTCCAGAATATGAACAGACTATCAGTTTCAGAGGACAACTTCAAATGCCCTCATGTATGTGTCATTGGAATCCCTAGAAAGAGGGGAGAACAGAAGAGTTATCTGAAGAGATAATGACTAAATTTTTGCCAAATTTCATGAAAACTATAAACACAGAGATCCAAGAAACTTAACCAACATGAAGCACAAGGAACAGGAAGAAATGGACACTGAGGTGCCTCAGAATCAAATTGCACAAAATCAGTGACAAGGAGAAAATGTCAAAGAGGAACAGGAGACATATGGGAACAAAGACAAGGAAGGTAGCTTTCAGTGCATGCTAATTATGAACCTTAAAGCTGTGAAAGCAAAACAAATTTGAAATACTGTCACTATACCAGATAAAAGTGGTTCTCTAATGTGACTTGTAGACTCACTCTAAAGGCAGTTCCCAAAGAGATGCTCCAGAAATATTTTGAACCAAGACAGCCTGTAAGTAGTATTAGACATCCAGGATGACTTCTTTAGAAGAAACAATGCTCAGTTCATTTGTAATAGTAAATATACAACAGTATATTTTATACAACAGTTTCATTTTGCTTAACAAAGCAGTCATGTTTTGTATATAATTCCATGTATTTCCGTTTGCTTTCTATACTGTTGAAAGCCAATTTGAATGTTTATTTGAGATTAGGCCAGGTAGGGTCCACTTGACTTAAGGAAATCATGTTCTTCTTGAATTTTATTGTAATTTTTCAGAAGGCAATTAGGAAGTCCTCATTTGCATGACACTATACTATGTAAATATATGTTCCAGTAGCTTACAGTCTGAGACAGCCCTCAAATTAGACTTATAGTCAATGGAAAGGCAATTTAGACAAAATCTCTGGGAATGTTAAATCGTTTGGGAACACAAAAGAAAAGGAAGATTTCTGTGTCAGTGAGTGATGGAATCTACCCCAGAGTTACAAGTTTACCTGCGCAGGGTTGCCAGGAACATGTTTACTCCTAATATCCAGTATCTATATCAGAAGATACAAATGTATCTGATTCAAAAATGTGGGTGTAGTTTGTTAAATTATACCTCTATTCAATTCTACACTAGTTGTGACTCAGGGGGAGTGTCCCAAGATTGCTACATTGCTAGATGACATTAGTCATGAGACATTTCATTCAGGGAAAAAAAAGTTACTTTG
Organism: Enhydra lutris kenyoni; assembly: GCF_002288905.1. NCBI lineage: Eukaryota > Metazoa > Chordata > Mammalia > Carnivora > Mustelidae > Enhydra > Enhydra lutris. The sequence continues at coordinate 1,867,007 of NW_019154132.1, read as the reverse complement.
TAATAGCTAGTGAAAGCTTTTAAGTACTCATTGCAAAGTACTTTTAAAAGCCTACACTTAAGGTAATTTTATGGGCTCTCTTGGCTAATGTTTGCAGTCTTGGGTGTGGGGCAGTCAAATGAAGAGAAAGAGGGAAGTGGTAGATGAATCCTTCCGTGATTACCTGGAAATATGGGCTCCCACACAAGCCATTCCTGCTGTATCTCTTAAGTGGTTAAATGGATGGATGGATGGATGAATGGATGGCTGGATATAAATATAAATAAGTAAAAATGGAATGCTTGTCTGCCTATGTAATAGGCTGCTAGTGCTGATAATGGCAGAGAAGTTACAGTTTCAGAGCATCATTTTTCAACACAACTCTCATAACAAAACCATTTTATAAGAAGGTAATCTTTACAATAATGACCAAATACAAATACATATCTTCTAACATTGGTTTTAGATGATCTCCAGTGCAGAGTCCTATCATTTATTTCCATTGCAAAGCTCATGTGTGTATATGGAAAGCTGACTTTACTCCCCCCCCCAATAAACTCATGTTCCTTGATAAATGCCAAAAGTTGGAAGAAGCACTACCCCTCAAAAAACTGCCTATACTGCAAAAAAAGTTAATTGGCTATCTTTATAGAATTTCTGCTTTATTTGATAACTATGTCCCTAATGAAGACTATTACAGTCATATCTTTAAAATAAACTAAACTACACAGGAGTATAAAGTCCTCAGATGAATTCTCCCATTTTGGCTATAGTGTTTACAATGGAGACCTTATAAGAGCTGTGGTTAATTTGTGACTCAGCAACTAAAGATGTGCATGAGATCGTACACAACTTTCAGGAAATAATCACAGAGAGGATTTAAAGTGGAACCACATAATTTTAGAAGGTACAGGGAACTGGAATTGCTTGATTGCTGTAGGCGGATTTAAGTGGGAGAAAGAAAAAGAGCTTTGGAGTCAGACCTATATTCCCTTCAGCACGCCCTACCTGTGTGACCTTAGCAAGCTACTGAATTTCTATAAGCCTTTTTCTCCCATCTGTATAGGGGGAGAATACCCATCTTTCAGTTTCTGAGACTAGTAGAGATGATACGCCATATGCATAGTAAGTACTCAACAAATATAGTGGTTATTTTTGCAGATTCCCAAAGCCTCTGAGTTATCTATGACTCCTGTCTTTCTCCTACATCCCCCACACCCCATACTCCCACCCCCATCTTATCCTTCAGCTAACTGTGAACTCTCCTTTGGAAATGCACATCCAAAACCCACCACATCTCACCTTCAACACAACCCTCCTTCAACTAAGCCACCACGCTCTCCGCCATGAATTCTTCCAGGACCAGACTCACAACTTCCACCTTGTCCCTGAACAGTTTACTCTCATGACAACAGCCAGCGGGACACTTTTACAATGAATTGAGATCATGTTACTTTTCCCTCAAAACCCCTTCTGTGGCTTTCCTTCTCACTCAAAATGAAGTCCTAACTCCTCCCTCAACCTACCAGGCTCTCTCTGGTCTACCCCTCCCCCCACCTCACTGGGCTTAGCTCCTCCCTTCAGCACCACTCACCTCTCTTAAATCTCACTGACCCTTCACCCCAGGGTACACAGACCTGCTCTACCTCAGGAAAGCTGGAGAGCACAGCTGGCTCCCTCCCTCCTTCCGTCTCTGTATAAATGTCACTCTATCAGAGGAGCCTCTAAAACAGCTATCCCCATCACAGCTCACCATCTACCTTCTCGAATCTCTCCTCGCATTAGAACGTAAGCCCTGTGAGACTGAGACTGAGACTCTGCTCCTTGTGCTCAAGGCCGTCTGCCTAGTGCCTCGGACAGCATGGAACACAGCTGCTGCTCCATGATGACGTGTTGCATGGATGAGTTAATACTGACCCCTACGCCAATAGAGGAATGCAATAGCAAGAGTTCTGGGCTGAAATTCAGAACACCTGGGGCCTGAATTCAGGTCCCGACCTTGATACTCACCACCTGTCTGACCTTGGACAAGACCTAGATCTAGAACACGGGCATTGGTCTCCTTCCCAGGAAAATGGAAGCCTGGGCCTCTTGCAGCTCTGAGCCCCAGTTATCCAGTGACGTGTCTAAGAGACCGTGTAATGTGTGCTGCCCAACTGTTCCCATCCTCTCATCTTGCCTGTTGGGTATGCCTCGGGAAATGCATGGGAGTCAAAGCGTTAGCTATTTAGCTTTGTGTTATGGGAGAAATTCTGCGAGGAGTTTAGTAAGTGCTGGGAAGGTTACTGAGGTAGGTAAGGGCTTTGCAAATAGCTCTTAACCTCTTGTAGAAAGTATCACAGTTGCGATTTTGCCTAAAACTGGGGGTGGACTAAAACCATAAATTCCAGTTCTACCTGTGATTTCAAATACTTTTGCCTTCCTTTGCTTATGTATTATTTGAGGGTAGAGGAAAGGAAATTTTATAACATTTCAACAGATGGCGCTGCTGATAGCTATTATTGGACTATAAAAAATAGATTTCAACGTTACTAACTTAAGTAATCTTATTTTTTAAAAAAATTTTATTGTATCCTGGGATGATACATTCATTTGTTTAGTCTTTTATCTCACCAGTACTTTGGAAAAATGAGTAGTTTTAACCATTTTATATAGTGAAGCTGGCCCCAACACATGAAATAGTTCAGTCCCCAAAGTTGCCCTACATTAATATATCATGCACTTTTACTCAGTGGTGTCATAGAAAATATGACAAAATGCCTTACTTGGAGGAAAAGAGAAGATCATTTGCACATACGTGCAGTCCATTTTGTCTTATTACATAAATACAAACCAATCAGGGGATCTATGTAGAGTTTTTAAATAGATACAGGTATTGTCTTAAATGATGACATGTATAGAGAAGATACTGTGAAGAATCAGTGGGCGTAGAGAAAGACGCATGTCTTCTAGAGCCCAAGGAGAAAATGTTTTGCACAGAACCATAGTCAACATGTTAGAGATGTCATTTATGCTCATTCATCAGCTTCTTCCACCCCTGACCAATGTTTCCATCTGGTCTTCAAGCAAAATCATTTTAATTACGCAGCCATGCACTTGCTTCTGGGTGTGGTTTCCCTGATTGCATACTTCAGCGCAGATTACAAATATTTGGCAGGATTCCTCCTTCTGTGGGAACCAGACAAGTCATAACACCAACTGAACGCTCTACACTGTTGTGCAGGAAAGAACCGCGTCATCTCGGGTTTCAGAGTGCAGAGTATGAGAAACTGCTTTGGTTCTGCTCTCCCCTTACAGCCCTGTGCCTCCAGCCAGGAAAGGGCTCGTAATTAGAGTTGCAGGCTCCTATTCTAATAGCTGCCACCTCCAGACGAGACCCACAGTCATAGAGAACCAGCCCAGAAGTCCCCAGTGTGGAGTGACATTTGTCTCAGAGAATGGGTCTTTTTCCTCTGCTTTATGGCATGATTACTCAGAATGGGCAGGGGAAATTAAGATTCGGGTATGTGGCAAAAGAAGGCTTCAATATGTGATATTTAAGAACTTACTGCTAAGATTAAAAAGGTTGTCACAAATTGTTAGCTTTTAAAAACCTAACATTATTGGGGCGCCTGGGTGGCTCAGTGGGTTAAAGCCTCTGCCTTCAGCTCAGGTCCTGATCCCAGGGTCCTGGGATCGAGCCCCACCCCAGGCTCTCTGCTCACCAGAGAGCCTGCTTCCCTTCCTCTCTCTCTGCCTGCCTCTCTGCCTACTTGTGATCTCTGTCTGTTGAATAAATAAATAAAAAATCTTAAAAAAAAAAACCCTAACATTATTAATTAGTAAAGCCAAGAAATTTTGAATGAAACAGCCAAAATTTTTCCTTCAACCCAAGCCTAAAATTTCCACTTCTGTGCCCCTCTGGTCCCTTTTCACCTTCCTTACTCTGTTCTTCCTGTTGAATGTTCCTACTATATACCTGCCCAGCCCAAGACCTCAGGGAGATTGTGCTGTGGGTGAAGGCGAGTGGGCCCTTGCAAGGCCTCCCCCGCTCTCAGAATTCAGGAGCCTGTCGGCATAAGTCTGGCAACATGAGTGTCAGTGATCTGTCAGCATAGGAGGAGATGAGGAATAGATTACCAACTGGCCTCTTAATTACCTTTTAAGGTTAAACAGGTGTATTGGGAGAGGTTTGTTTGTTTTTGCTTTATTAATAAAACCACTTCGCAATCAAAGAACTTTACTGTCTGTATAGTTGAAAACAAGAGTAATACCAACACTTGGCACTCTGATACCCCTTTTTATCCAGATGTCCCAAGGTGCTTTGCAAACATCAAGCTCGGTCTCCTCACTATCTTCTTCTTTTTAAGGTAGGTTAAGAAAGAAAGAAAGGGAAAGGAAGGGAGAGGGGAAAGGCAGTTTTGTGTCACAAGTACTTGAAGGGGAAAAGCAACACGTAAGCCTAAGATCAGCGTGGCTTGGGTGACAGGCAACATTAACGCAGATGGGCACAGGGTTATCATTTTCAATGACAACTGACAGGAAGAGGATTAACAATTTGCTCAGGGTATTTACTTGGTGCCAGGCACCAGGCTTGGCTTTTCCTTCTCCCACACCAGCTTTAATGAGGTATAATTTGTTTAAAATAAAAATTACCCTCTTTCAGTGTACAATTTGATGAATTGTGACAATATATACAGTTGTGTAACCATCATTACAGCCAAGGTAGAGAACATTTCCCCAGAAAGTTCTCTCCTGCTCCTTTGCAGCTAATTTCCTTGCTCCACTTTTTGTCACTGTAGTTTTTCCTCTTTAGGATGTCATTTAAGGGGAACCATTCATTTGGAGTTTTTCCTTTGACTTCTTTCACCTAATCTACTGACTATGAGATTCACTCACGTTCTTAGTAGGTCAGTCGTTCATTCCTTGATGTTGCTGAGTAGTATCCCACAGTGTGGCTGCATACAGTTTGCCCACTCTGCCGCTGAGGGCCATTGGGTTGTCTTCTTTTGGAATGATAGGAATGCTGCTGCTTAGAACATCCACATGCCAGGTTTGTGTGGACATATGTTTTTATTTCCCTTGGGTAAATACTTGTGAATGGGACTGCTGGTTCAGGTTGGAAGTATATTTTTAACTCTATGGGATACTACCAAACTGTTTTCCAAAGTTGCTCTGCCCTTCGGCCTTCCCACCAGCAATGTCTGAGAGTTCCAGTTGCTCCACATCCTTGTATTTATGGATTATTTCAGTTACTCCCCAGAACAGTGTAGGAAGTTAAGTATTATTGTTGTTATTCCCATTTTATGAATGAAGACACTGAGACCTGAAGAGCCCAGGTGACTTGTGTAAGGTACATACATAGCTAAGAGGCGGCAGACCCCGTGAGTGTGAAGCCAGGTCTGTTGGTGCCAAAAACCAACTCTCTTTTAATTATGAAATGTACTTTACTTAAAGTCAGAGAAACTTCTGTTGGTAATCTAGAGGGTTTTAGGACAGATGAAATATGATTAGTTACATGTCAAAACTTAAGAGCCTACTACTTCATCTCATGAGTCCTAAATACAAAGTTGAGTGTGTGTGAGAGAATTTTTAACTAACTGAGAAACAAATTTAGGGAAAACACAAGTGAAATGAAAACACCTCTCATGTCTAAAGCTTTTATTCCCCCAAATCAGCATATCCTGTCATTTCTATATGATACCCATCCACCAGATCCTTGGAACCCATGGAAGTAAATGCTCACATCCTATTTGCTGAAATTAAGAGAAAAGCCAGCACTGAAGCCAGGCTTTCTGGGTCTCCAACATTAGCCTTTCAGCCAGTTTTGGGGGTTAAAATAATTTGTCCTTTGTGACAGGGCTTAAAGCTGATATCCTAAAACCTTTAAAACTAGGGCCATCAGTGGGGTAAAATGCATATTATAGGAACCAATCCCAAACAGAAAAGAAGTTAGCAAACTCAGCAGAATGAGGTTTCTACGTACTCACTGTGCATGTGTTTTCTTTCCCTCCTCAACATTGCCCACGCAGAGACCCTCTCAGGAACAACCGAACCAATAGTGGTGCTTTCTTTATTGGAATTTAAATGTCAGAGATTTTGCAGGGAAATTCAGATTCCTCTGTCTGAGAAATCAGAAGACCTTGAGCCCTGGGTGCATGGTCCCACACTAATGTTGTCTGCCTGCTGCCTGGGCCTAGTGTGCATGTTCTGACCCTGGTCCACACAGGTGGCAAAAGTACCAGCATAGTCACGGAACAAAAACCTGAATCCCTTTAGCTGGGGAGTCTTTGTGAAGCTGATGAGAAATGCTAACAGTTCGCCTGATGTTGGTTGTTAGTGTGGTTGGGGTACAGGGCTGGAGAGGGGAGCCCCAGGAGATCTTGTTTGGGCTTAATACAGTACTGGCTTTTTCCTTTCTAAAAGTGTGACATGTTATAAAGTGTGCTAAGACTTCGGGGGCAGGGTTGTAGACTCTTTTTTCTCTTTGCTTTGTATTAGTCCTAGAGTAAGTTGTAGAATATAGTAAATAAATCTCACTCACAATTTCTGAAGTACTTTAAAATCACTCAAATCACCCACAATTACATCTGCAATTAAAATAGTAAAGTGTAAGTGTTCAGAAAGCATCCAAGTTTTGGAAGAAAAGAGCATTGCACAAATGTAGAACATTATCAAATACTGAAGGCTGAAAGACTTGTTAAGTGAAGGGTCCATAATTTGGAGCCAGATCTTCTAAGTCTGAATCCCATAATCTTCCCATTTAAAAAAAGAGGTGGGGTGCCTGGCTGACTCTCCTGTCGGTAGAGCATGCAACTCCTGATCTTGGGGTTGCAGGTTCAAGTCCCACACTGGATGTAGAGATTGCTTAAAAATAAAATCTTAAAAAAAGGAGAAATTTCCAGGTGAATATGCTAAACGCAAGTCCACAGCATTCTTTTTATTCAACTTCCAGCACTTTATTAGGGTGTTCAAGGAGACCAGAGGAGACCAGAGGATTTTATTGGACCCTCCCAGCCCTCGGTAACCACCTTTGGTGAAAGCCCTTTCTGTCAGACAGTTGTGCTGTGCACCTAGTTCTGCCACACTCCATGCTGGGCAAGGAGCCTTTTGTAATTTCCCAAACTTCAGATTCTGAACACTATAGGGCTACTTTCCTCTGTGCCATTTTAGAACCATGCATGCTAGAACACAGCCAACTGAAAAATGAGTGGCTTTTCCAACAATGAGACAGAATTTGCAATGTGATGTCATACATGTCTGTCAAGCAAAAGTTATTGTCACATTCAGACAAGTGCCAACATGTCCAGGTAGCAGGATACCACCAAGAGGCAAATGAGGAGACACGTCCTTATCCCTGCCCTGAAATACACCCTGTGCCCATCACCTCTCTGGGGCGTGTGTGTGTGCGTGCGCATGTGCACGCTTCTTTCTTTTTAGCCGCCCTCTAGGGAGGTAGCAATACATGTGAACTGTCAGAAGGGAAAGACCAAGAATTAAATAGTATTATCTCTGGTCCACTTTTGTGCCTCTTCTTTAAGAAACACCTTCCAGAGTGATTTTCCATGAAAAGCAGTCTTTGAGGTCACTTACATCAGTTTGAGAAATGACAGGCACTCTTGAGCACTCACCTTGGACAGATGTCCTCACAGACTTAGTTCTGTAGTTTGCCTGGTTGGGAGCACTCTGAGCAGAGGTAATTACAGGGGGAGCTGCTCTGTGATTCTTACAGCTCAGATGTTGCATCTAGAATATATGCCATCAATGGCACTTTGCCTTTATAATTCCCTATAACATGAGGATCTCAAAGAACATTATCAATGTGACATTACGCATTCTGATACAGCTCCCAAGGGAGGAAAGCCAAAGACAAGCACCATTCCTGATGTAAAAGATAGACCACAGTAAAGAATTAGAGCTGAAATCTGACCCAAGCTTTATGTTGCACAGTACTTCAGAGGACAGAGATTTAAGAAGAGAAATCAGTATTGGGACGCCTGGGTGGCTCAGTGGGTTAAGCCTCTGCCTTCAGCTCAGGTCATGATCTCGGGGTCCTGGGATCAAGCCCTACATCAAGCTCTGTGCTCAGTGGGGAGCCTGCTGCCCCGCCCCACCTCTCTGTCTGACTCTCTGCCTACTTGTGATCTCTCTGTCAAATAAATAAATAAAATCTTAAAAAAAAAGAAAGAAAGAAAGAAAGAAAGAAAGAAAGAAATCATTATCATAGGCAAAGAGATTCTGATTGGAACTCCAAAACGTTTCATTCCTTACTTGGATCAGGCCCCCATTTATTCACTGTAACTCATCTCCTATCCATCCTGTTCACTAACCCAGCTACCCAGAACCATGTCTTGTCACTCTGGAGGATTCTGAAAGAAGTCAGGTTGGTGAAGGGCCCACATCTTAAATATTTGTATTAGTCACAGAGAAAGGCTTTGTGAGCAAAGGTTTCCTCTGAGACTTGGTGACAGTGACGATGCCCTGTTGAACGCCTGGATGTTAAATACGATCGAGTCTCTTAGATGTAGAATCTCCTCTCTATGGCTTACTGAAAATATCTTCTACAAAACAAGTCTGAGTTCAGTTTACAACACCCAGCCTAATGTGTAAAATTACAGACTAGTTGAAATTAGTGATCAATTTGTCAGGTATTTGTGCAATATGACTGCAGTTTATCCACAGTACAACATCCAAGAACAATATATTCCATTGTCAGTCTTTTATTTTGTTTTCTTTCTTTTTTTTTCTTTTCTTGTCTCCAGGAGACCAATTAATTGTTCAAAGGTAATATATAGAGGAGATTTCAAGAGCATTTTCTTTGGCACGGTCTCTGCCCCTTTGTGGTCTATCTAACAATAAAGCCAAAATTTGTTTTGTAATGATGGTTCCAGTTGGACTGGAATCCCTTTGAAGTTCCTGCATTTTGCTGTTGTGAGAGCTGAAGATATTATTTGATTGCAATAAAACACTCTGTACATTATCAAAATATGGTGCACACCAAAGTGTAGCAACTTGCAGCGGCCAGACTCCCCTTGCAGGTGTTCTGCATGAGTGGAGCACATAGCAAATAAAGGTGTGCCTTCCTCTACATCCATTTAGTGCTCAATCATTACTCCATGGGCCATTCATGGACCTTAAAACTCCCCGCGAGGTCAATATCAACAAGTATGGGGAGCACTCATTTAGACGATACATTACTTTACTATCGGAATCATATTCTGGGTCATAGAATGTGCTGGGGTGCATGCTTGTTTTAAACAAATAATGAAATCCCCGGAGTGTTGAGTGACACTGCTGACTGGGCTGTGTTCCATTGCTTGTGTAAATGAAAATACTTAAAGTGATTTTTATGATAATTTTAAATAATCAAAAGAAACGCCTGAAAATATATTTTGGCACAGAGAAATCCCTCTTTACAGGAACTTATAAATATGTCACATGGAAAAATAATTATAAAATCTATTTTAATCTGTTACCTCTGGCTGAGTCCTAAGTTAAAATGTTCTACCTGTCTGATTTTTACCACTGCCTCTGCCTTATGTGTTGCCTTTTCACATTCAATCTGAGTTGCATTTGGTTGAGAAAGAAGAAATGTCCATTGAACTCACTTCTAGTTTCCACTCCAACATATAAGAAATGGAGAAGTTATCATTCCTGTCCTCACAACAAGAAGAAAACTGAACAAACTGAAAGTCAACAACTCTTCTTAGATCCTGCAGAGAACTGAGGTCATGAGGCAAACTGTTGCCCCAAAATTGGAGAGAGAAGTGAGTACAGAGAATCAGAGCTCATCAGGAGCAGAAACTTCCACCGGGCCAGCAGCAGGAAGGAACACATCAGTGGTGATTAACTAGTTGTTGGAGGTTGAGTGTGGACAAGCTTGAGAGATCAAAACTCTTGGGGGCCCAGGATTAGGGGGACCCCACACTTTCATGAGTTTTACTGGTTCTCAGAGTGAAGATCAGAGAATTAGGAATGAAGAAAAATCCCTCATGCTTTTGTCAGGAGGAGAAAAGTAACCATGTTAAAATATGCCCAGAGAGATCGGTCCCCCTTAACAAAGCCTTTCTCTCAAGGAAAAGTATTTTATCCTAGCCTACCTGATGTGAGGAAAGGCAGATACTCACCTCCAGCTCCTTCTAGCTCTCTTGCATCACTTAAGATGGAGAGGAGGAAAACGGAGAGCTTATGAAGGTCACAGCCCAGGGACAGACCCAGCAATAGATTGAGAACTAACCATGGGATTATAGACTGTCTCCTCCACTCCCCCATTTTAACACCACATCAGCAGGCCCCCTATATAATAATGGGGGCTTACAACTGACAGAATCGCAAGGGTCAGACTCCATTTAAGAAGGAATCTGTAGGGGGGACGCCTGGGTGGCTCAGTTGGTTAAGCAGCTGCCTTCGGCTCAGGTCATGATCCCAGCGTCCTGGGATCGAGTCCCACATCGGGCTCCTTGCTCATCAGGGAGCCTGCTTCTCCCCTGCCTCTGCCTGCCATTCTGTCTGCCTGTGCTTGCTCTCTCTCCCTCTCTCTCTCTGACAAATAAATAAATAAAAAAAATCTTAAAAAAAAAAAAAAAGAAAAAAGAAGGAATCTATAGGGAAACCCGAAGACAGAAGGGGAAACAAAAACAAGGATGCTGGAGGAAATTTTAGCTTCTGACACAGCTACAGCAAATAATAAACACAGCCTAACTTGTAGCCAGATAAACATAAACCTCACACCAGAGGCTTGTTGACCTTAGTTTCTTTTATCCAATACGTCAAATCTGGCTTTCACCTATAAGATATGCTAAAAGGCAAAAGACACAGCCTGCAGGGGAGAGAGAGGGAAAAGAAGTGGGGTACAGGGATTCTTTAAGTCAGTGAAATTCTTCTGTACAACACTGTGATGGTAGGCAGATACGTGCCATTATACATTCATCAGCACCCAGAGACTGTACAAGGCAAAGAGGGAACCTAGTGCAGACTGTGGACTTGAGTCAATGCACTGATACTGGTTCATCAGTTGTTATAAATATACCACTCTAATGCATTATATTAATAATAGGGGAAATTGTGCGGGAAATGGAGGAGGAAAGCGTAGATGGGAACTCTCTATACTTTCTATGTAACTTTTCTGTAAAACTCAAAATGCTCTAAAAAATACAGACTATTAAGAAAAAAAGGAAGCCCTTTTTGACAGCTTAACTGAAGAGAGGTCATAGTGAGAAACTTGTAGACTAATCATGCCAAAAAAGTGGTGGGAAGGAAGATGGGATATGGCAATGCACTGACCACGTGGCCCTATAATTTCTGGCAGCCAGGCAGCCTGTGGATTTGCGCAGGCATCATTCTGCTGAGGGTGAGCAGACCGGACAGCCCGTGATGTTAGAGAGAAAATAATCGGTATTAGTGATGGCCTGAAACTGGAGAGGTCCTCTGAAATCCCAAACCTCATTTGTTTTCACGAAAGTTCAAACCACGGTGGGCCTGCTTGATCCTCTGCCAGCTGCTGTTGGCTGATCGATGGTTTGTTTCATGCTGTGTTTAAAAATATGGAATTAAGAATTGGGTGGTACGTTCCGAATCCCTGCTGAAATGTCTGCCTGGGCGTGGTGGGGAGTGCAGAGCCAGCAAGAAGTTGTGTTTCCCGACATACCCAGAAAGGACACTAGGGAACAGAGTTCTCTCCAGCCCGGTGACGTCTCTGGCTTCAGACCAGCAGGGCTCAGAAAACCTCCTAAGACAGGGAAGAATACAGCATGAGACGGGCCACATCACCCATAAATAAATACCACCCCCACCCCCCACACCCCACCCCCGGCAATTTGCCTCACCACTGTTCCATTGCCTTGTGAGGTGTTTGGATTCTCTTGAGACTCTTTTCACTTTCTGGAAGATTTTCACTCCAGCGGCAAAATAGGTCTTCTCTCTACACTGTGTGGGAAACCTCTGCGGTCTGTCATTTCTCGGGGTCCTCTTGACCAGTCTCAGAACTGCCGCTCAGAATCTGATTTGCTTATTAAGGAGACCAGGCATTCTGAAATGCCTCTTTTTACACTGATCTTAAAGACTTAAATAATGACAGAGAATGTTTGACATAAAACTGGAAATTCCAGAAAGATTTCTCTTTCTGAGAATTATCATTCTGATGCAGGAATTAAAACTCTGGGTTTCTTTATATTTACACATGCCTATGCGCATACATGCGTGTGCGCGCACGCACACACACACGCCACCTAATGAATTGCTCACTTTCTATCACATTATCCTATTTTTCCCACTGACTTCTCCTCTCTTCCATTTTTATCTGAACCACCCACCATCCCTGCCCCCCAGTGCTCTCCCATTCTCTCACGATTCCATCTACTCTCATCCTTTCATCATGATGTGGGCACCAGACGGCCTTCATCATTTTGGAAAACACAACATAGCAATGGCTTCAAATTTGCCAGGACCTCTCAACCCCCACCCATCATCCGTGAAGCCAGCCCCAAGTGTGATTTTACTGGGTGACTACTAGGCATTGTCTAATCCAGGACAGAACATTCCTCTGTAGAAATACAATAAGGAAGTACACGGTGGTATTGGATCTGTGATTTTGCCTTTTTTAATTTTTCTTATGCATACTCAGGAATGTACAAAATGCTTACCTCTTAAATCATCAGAATGACATCATTCATTCAGTGTCTCTGTTTACTCAGTGGTTTACGTGTCTATACGTTGGTGAGTATGAGCCTAGAAAATAATAATGCCCTTTATCAGTAGTCTTTTGTGGTGGTGCGGAGTGCCGGTGGTGTTACTTTTGGCCTAATTCCAGTGGGAAGCCGTTCACCTCGTCACTGTGGCGCTTCACGGAAGAGCAGCCTAACAGAAAAGCTGCTTTCAGTTGCTTACTTACTCTGAACAGGGCACAGGGCGAGAGACAGCCTTTTAAACACATGTACCAACATGAATGTGTCTGAAAACTCATAAACGAGAGTGATAAGCCTGCCACAAGGCTCCGACAGGCTGGCATCTTTGTAGGTCACAGTCTGCTTAGAAAGGGCGAGTTTAGTGAGGCTGATTAACACCTTGGACAAGCTTCATGTGCTGGGGCCTTTGTGTGTTACTGTGGTCTGCAGGAAACTGCCATCAGATCTTTGCCGCCCGTCCTTAGACTCATGCCTTCCAAAGGCCCTCATGGTTGCTGGGAGATGAGCAACATGGAAATGAGCTTCATTGCCTCAAATTTCGAAAACCCCTGCAGCAATGTGGTGACAGCAAAACTGAACAAAAGTGCGCCTGGCTGAGCGAGGAAAGATGAACAACTTGTAAGAGGCGTGGTTCATTGAATCCAGCCTCAGAGCAAGAGTTTTCATGTTTTCAGAATGAAGATGCATTTTTTTAAAGAAGTACTAGGTACTCACCCCAGGCCATGGTTTGACCTGCAGATGACTTCAGCTTTTGGAATCATGGAATGCAGAATGAAAACTAAAAATATAGCTGAAGACAAAAGACACAAGAGATGATTATCTCTTTTACTACTGAACTCTTACCTTAGGAAGATTTTGTTTAGAGAATATAAGTCTATTTAATTTTCCTCATTTTAAATGTCCTTTTTAATTACAAACCAACTTTAAAAAATTCTAACTTTTCATGTTAATGTACTTTTTCTCTGTCTTATCCCCATATGGATAAACCATTGCCATTTAAATAGCTGACCTTCTCATTAAGTAAGAAAACCTAAGCATCAATCACCAGTCATGAGGCCTCAGAAGCTTATAAATCCCTCATTCCAGCCAGTGATACCTTAAGTGGGAAAGGCTTGCTAATGATCAGTTTCCCCAGACATTCTCATCTCACTTTTAGTGCAGGGGAAAAAGGCAAACCAACAGAAACCCTTAGTCCTGCAATAGCCCTTTCAAATCAAAGCAAAAGAAGTGTTGTGTCTGAAAGTTGTGTACAACACCTGGGCACAGACATCCCCTCCTGCCTCTGGTCCTCGTTTCAAGCATTTCACACCCTCTCCTTTCCAAGGCACCGCCCCTTCGCCCTGCAATCCCAGAAGGCTGCCCAGCACGGCCGCAAAGCTCCCTCATTCTCACCCCAGCTCAGCTGGGGCTGAGATCGTGCACTGGATTCTTCCTGAAGATTGGATGGGTCTAAAAACACTGTTCAATCTTTCCACTCCTTCGTACAGCTGAGGGGACGTTCCTGAGAAGCCCACCAAGTCTTCCGTGAGGAGGCTTCTCTGGTCTCTACCATCACCTGACCACATTGGACAGGTCATGACAGCTTTTGATGGCAATCCTCTGCATCTAAGTGGAAACTTGATGCATTCACTGTGGAGTGCTCTAGAAGGTGATGACATCATTTTTCAACACCCCCATTTAAATAGCAAAACACACAATGCATATTGTTTCTTTTTATTTAAGTGACGAAGGTGTTATTCACGAAGCCCATTTTTCTCTCTATACAAACGTTTCATACATTTGCTGAAACCTAAAGATGAGAACAGTCTTAAAGATCATAGAATTCTAGGATGCCTGGGTGGCTTAGTCGAGTAAGCATCTGCCTTCCGCTCACGTCATGATCCCAGGGTCCTGGGATTGAGCCCCATGTTGGGCTCCCTCCTCAGCGGGGAGCCTACTTCTCCCTCTGTCTGCCGTTGCCCCTGCTTGTGCACTTGCTCTCTCTCTCTCATCTTTCTGGCAAATAAATAAATAAAATCTTAAAAAAAAAAAAAGATCACAGAATTCTGAATTATGTCCCAGAGAAACACGTACCTGGGAAGCATAGAACCAGAATTGAAGAGCCTGGGAAAAGATGAGATACCACCTCCTCTGAAGTACACAGTCCCAGATGAGCAGGTGAGGCTCTGCAGAGGCTCGTGAAATTTCCAAAAACTGACTATGACAGCACCAGGCTTAGGTCCCAACCCTCCCAAGGCCGACATCAGTGCTTCATCCCTTTCTCCCATGAAATAAAGGCCTCCTCTGCCTTCTCCTTCTGAAGAAAATAATTATAATGACTCTTTTAATCAAGTTAGCAAGACATTTGACCAAGTTTCCTTTGACCTCAGCATTAGAGTTGAAGGCTATGGAGCATTCTGCCTGCAATAGTGTGGAATTGAGTTAGACATATGTTCCTTTCAAATCTGTGACTCTTCACTAATTCCAGTGTATATGAGGTCCACGTGACAATCCCTTTTGAGAACTCACTGGCTTTCGTTGTCCTGAGCCAATGCCTTGCTCCGTGTTTGATGTTGCAAGAATCGAGCAACACATACTCCAAAACACCTTATTCCTAAGGTGATAGTATTTTTTCCCCATAATGGAGAATGTTCTATTTTGGTGTTTAGGTTCCTTTTTTCCCCTGTGTCTTTGAAAATATTTACATTTCTTGCCCTTTTTTTGGAAAACATAATTTATAACTCCAAGATTTTTTATCTTATTGATAAAACATTTTTCAAGGTAATTTCCATTAGTGTTTATAATAAATCTTATAATCATGCAAGTATTTGTTCGTCAGTGCACAATTTTAGCATTTTAACAGAAAGTTATGGTATTCTACTTATTTGGAAACTGAGCCACAGAGTGACTGGATACTCTTTTTATACCAAACCAAAAAAAAAAAAAAAAAATTAAACACTGCCCACGTTGATCTTTTTTGAAATAGCCTCACATTGTGTATATTTATTTACAAATCATAAATATATTCTTATATTTTATAGAACATCTAAGTTTCATTCATTTGAGATGTTAATAAATAAAGAACAATGTAACGGTCACTACCTTCATTCTTTCGGGGCATGTATATGGGTGCAACTTGACTGGAATGTCAGCTGCATGCAGATTTGGGAAAATTATGATATCATGACCTAAGATGCTTGCATGGGGATAGGGTCCCAATCTTCATTAGAAAGAAACTTAACCAGGACAATAAATATGTTCAGTGTCTCTTAAAATGTCCAGGTTACTGATAACTGGGACACACTTTTTCATTTTTTATTGGAATGGTCACCTTAGAGTAAACCTTTGGGATAGAAGAAAAACTCATAAAAATATGTCACTTAAAAAAATGCAGAAGCGTTTCAGACCAACTCTCTACCCATTCCTATGCTGCCATTATACCAACTGGTCTTCAGAAAGGACTGTCACCATCAATTTTTCATTTTTAAAGGACTTTAATTCTTTCAGCATGTTCATATGGTTTTATAAAGCCCCAGATACCCAGCAAATCCCCTTGGTGTTGTAAGACAAGATTGCTGTTAAAAAATGTTTAGGCTTAGTCAGCTTCTTCTCACCGCTGACTTCATGAGGGGCTCTGGGAAATGGTGTTTATACTAAGCTTAAATTGATAGGGCAAGTTTAATGCAGCAGGGTCAAAGGTACAACTGCTTAGCTGGTCTCATCAACCACTCAAGTTTCAGCATCGGTTTATAAAGAAAGGTCTGTAGTGATAACATCTGGCTGCTTGAGCGTGACTGCGTTTTGCCTACTATGATTGAATGGAATTTAATGGTGGGGAGGAGAAAACCTAGGGCAATTTCATTCTTGAATTATGGTTCCAGATGGACAAGGCAAAATGGCAGACTTTGATCAATCTGAGTCCAGCCATCTAGCAGTTTGTTGAGCAGACTTGCTTCTTCCATCTCTACCCCACCTCTGGCCCCCTGTAAGGGGGCTTGCTGAGTCAATGGCCGAGGCCCAGTGTGCACACAACTGCAAATAGGCTCATGATAGTCTGTGATCAAGGGTGACTCTTCGGTCTTGCTCATCTAGCCAGGCTTTGACTTGTTGTCCTGTGAGGACTCTAAGGGTACCTGTGCTACACAGAAAACACGGTACCCTCACCCCACACATTGCTCCATAAATGGCTGCTAACCAGCTGGGAGATTCGATTGCTAGACAGAAGGTGCCCAGCTGAGTTCATGTTGTTAAAGAAGAGGTGAAGTTATTTCCAGACCTCCACCATTGTTCCAGTTAGCTGCTTTGTGCCTAGCTTACAAAGACACCATGACATTGGGAACCAAAAAATGTAAATATGTCATAAATCAGCTATAGATGTTACAGGAGATACCTACTACATAAGTCCTCCAGCTGATTGAAATTATACTCCAGGGACTGATTCAAATTTTACCCCAGTACCCGAAGAGTCTTGTATGTTCTGTGGATACCCAATTCACTCTGTTATTAATCACAACCCCATAACATAAAATCTTATTATATAAGTATAAGTTCATGTTGGTTAAGGCCTTTTGAAGTCTTCTTGACTATATCTTTGGATTATTGAGTATCTGTGTAACTTTTCAAATTTGCAAGAATATTTTTTAAATACAAACAAGTAGGTAGACAAAAACTTAAGTAAATGATGGCAGAGATTTACCTCTGTAGTACGATAAGGCTGTGAGAGTGGGAAGAGCCATTCTCTGATGCTTCACATTTACCATATGTGCTCCACAAATGTGCAATGTTCTTTGTGTTGGTGCATCTTCAGGACCACTAGGAGAGGAGACCTATCCCACCAGACACAGAGCATGAAATGAAAAGGGTAGCGAAGGAGATGCATACCTGTGGTGCAGGTGAGAGGACCTTGGCCAGAATGTGATTCCCACTTCTAGGACCTCAAAGCAGTCTGACCTTAGGGGGTTCACATAGCCCTTGGTTTTTTATCCATAATATGGGACAGATGCCTAATCTACTTAACCTACCACATACTTGCGCCTGTGGCTTTTTGAGAATAAAAAGTGATATACACAAAAGCCCTTCTGGGGACTCCAAGTCTACTTGAATGGAAGTGTCATTATCATTCCTCCCAAATGGCTGGTTCCTGTTGATGTGACCACAGGTCCAGTTTAACTCCTCTAGGTCACATTAGAAATTAGAAATAAGGTCCCCAGAAGGATATATTCTACTTATTACATGACTCAACTTAATATAATAAATCCAAACTTACCAAATAAATTAAGGATGGTATTTAGAAAACAGTTGTCATTTTAGCTCAGTGGAATCTTTTTCAGAGAGCAACCTTCCTCATTACATTTAAGACATGAGCACATGTACAGAAGTTCTATTTTTCTAGTGCTGTAGCCATTGTGTGAAACAAGGCACGTGTATATTCTTCTCCCCCTTCTCCATCATCCTGTCATTGCCTTCTCTATTTTGCTCTATTCCAGTTGAAACTCACTAACCATTGACAAAGCACACCTGCAGTTGAAATGCTGAATGGGACTATATGGCCACCAAAGAGGAAGGGAGGCTTGTTCTTGTTCCAGGAAAAGAGGAAAACCCAGACCAAAAACAACATCAAAACCCTGGTCTATGCACTCATTCCTGCCCTAGAAAATGGGAGAAAGTAATGTACAGCATGAGCCCAAGATAAGTCTCTATCTTCTTTGCACTAACAAGCTGAAGGTCTACCTCCCTTTCCCTTTTATATTAATATTTCATTATCACTTTCAATTCCTAGGCCAGCCCATTACCTCTCTCACACACAGAATTAAAACCCCTTAAAGTAATTGTGATTATACACTCTGTGCCCTTAAAAGCATGAGCCACCTTTGAATACAGAGGAAAAAGATAAACTCCCAACTGCCAATTCCATGAATCATGTTCTGTCCAAGGGAGTTCTACATGTGGAAAGCCAACTGTGTATGTAGAAGGAGATATATATTTACACAGCACATATGTCATGTGTAAGTGAGCTTGATGAACACTATTGAACTAAAACATGTTAATTCTGCAGTTAGGACCATTTTAACTTCAGTTTCAAAATGTTTTTACTGTCCTGTACCTTCGATATCATTGAGGTAAAGAAAACTCTACCCCTGTGTGCAGCCTTTTTACTGCTGTACTGGGATTTTTCAAATTAAATATTATGTTTATATATTAAATATTAGCATTTTTCTCTTAATTATTAGACCAGAACTGCAGCTAATCAGGAAAGATTTTACATGAGGCTCGAACCCATCAATGCTGGCAGAGTCACACACTGAATCCCTTTTTATTCATCTGGCTTACACTCAGAAGAGCATCATGCCCAGCTTTATGGGGTTGTCTGTGTTATAAATGCAAAAGTGGGCCCAGACATAGTGGAGTTAGAATTCTAAGAGGACCCTCTTTCATTGAAGGCCCCTCTAAGGAGAAATGATTCCTCTCCATGAGGAGAGAAAACTCTGTCTTCCATACAAGAGGACAATGAAGTCATAGGCGCTCACCTCAGTATCCCTCCGGATGACACAGGACAATGGGATTTGAGGGGGAGCTGGCAAGTGAGGCCCGAGTCGGAGGGAAAAAGGAGATGCCTGTATGCTCAGAAATTTCTGTGGTCAGAGGTGGCCCAGAATTTTACTGGTTTTGACCAAAGGCGGATACAAGATTCAGGAAACAAAGAGCCGATTCTTGGTCTTAAAAATCAATTATTAAGATTCAAAGTTGGTTTTTTGGAATAGGAGTGAGTAACACTTTAGAGTCAGTTTGACAAAAAGAGTCACCAGATTTAAAAAAAAAAAAAAAACTTCATGGATTATTTTTTTCTTTGTAAGCAACTTAGCCTAATTATTAGAAAGAAATTATAATCGGTGATACATATAGATATTAAACACTTACCCAACAAAATCTTATTGGGTGCCAAGCATTGCTATAGGCCCCGGGGGTGCAAGGTACCTACTCATAGGATGTTTACATACTAATGGGAGGGCAGAGACCATAAATCATTGAGTATGTTCAGGGGAGATGTGTGCTATGAAGAAAATAAAGCAAGGTAAGCACTGATCAAAGAAGGCCTCCCTAAAGATAAGATATTTGAGCAAAGCCATAAAGGAAGTGAGGGAGTAGGCCATACAGATCTTCAGAGGAAGGTTGCTCAGTGAGTGCAAAGGCCCTGTGGCAAGTGTGTTTTGCCAGTTGAAGGAACAGCAGGGGAGCCAATGTGCCTGAGAGAATGAGCAAGGGCTGGAGGAGGGGAGGAGGTTAGAGAAGTAACCAAGAGCCAGTCAACACAAGGCAACACTGGCCATTGTTAGCAATTTGGGGTTCTAATGTCTTGTAGTGGGATTGTTTTTGCAGGAGGAATGCCTCAGTGCAACTTGCATTAATGAAAACATCTAGTTGCTATGGGAAGAACTCTGTAGGAGGCACTAGTGGAAGCAGGGAAAAAGTGACTTGGTTTTCTACTATTCTAGGAAACTTGGGGTTCAATTCAATAGGTCAGAACAAGAGGGAATTTGGGGGTGCTTTGGTGGAGGGTGTTCCAGTTTGAGCTGGGTTCATAAAAGGAAGCAGTGACCAACTTTTCTGAGCTAACATCCTCAACTATGGTGTGTTCTGCCTGCAGAGTTTCCACACCCTCAATTCCCATTATTTCCCAGTAGCCCTCATAAAGATTTCAAACACATCTCGAGTTGAATTTGTCTCTTTCCTTTTCCAATGCATGCTTTAGAAAAGCTGTAAGATGCTAGGAAAAGCTATAATCTGGTCTTCAGTACCATATTTGAGCTCTCTGAAAATAAGAAATTTTATGTCTCCATGAAAGGGTTCATAGAAGGAAATGTCATATTTGAGAAGAGAGCACCAGACTTCTCACGATATCCAGAAAGAGGGGAAGTAGGAAACTTTTAGTAAAATAAATAAATGCAAACCTCTGTCCTCATTCTGACAGTCTCCTTGTGAGGATTTGTAGACTAGGAAAGTTCTCTTCTGAGTCCTTGTTCAGTCATTCATTCAAAAAACATCCATTCATCCCCAAAGCAGCGTTCCTCAGTGCCCTTAGCATCTTGGTAGGAGACAGCACAAATGTTATTCCAGCATAATCCCCAAATTTACATTTTCATCAAATAACCAGAGAAACATTGGGATGACTTCATTCAATTAAAAAGTCAAGACATTTTCCTTGGCTCTCATGACAGTGTATATAAGTTAACATAAGCCAGCCCATGTGGCATCCACTTGAATGACTCCTGGATAATGTGGTGAGTTACCACAACAGAGTTCACCCCAGCCCCCCCCCCCCACTTTCCTCAGACTGTTCTCAAGTCACCCCCCGCTGCAGGATTGTAGAATTCAAAGTCTGGGCCCCCAGCACCATGCCACGGTCGCCTTTACAGCCGTCCCCAAGCTCCACCATCTCCCGGTTATTGGGGGAGGCCCTTGCATGGATTGAAGTGCCCAGAGTCCTCCCTTGTCTCCCACGATGCAAGGTCATCACTGTTATCTAGACCCGGTTTGAATTCCAACTCTGCGGGAAAATGGACTGTCAGTACCTCCATTTCCCACTCCTAAAATGCGGCTAAAAATAAAGCGCTGTTTCACCTGATGGCCTTGATTTGAGGATTAAGTAAGTGAATGTAGTTCCTGGCACACAGAAGACACTCAGAAGTGCTGGTTCTCTCTCTTCCTTGCCCAGGGTCCCCTTTCTGCCCCCAGTCACCCGATTCCTCCTCTGCCTTCCGCCTTCTGCCAGC
The DNA here is from genome assembly GCF_002288905.1 of Enhydra lutris kenyoni. Taxonomy (NCBI): domain Eukaryota; kingdom Metazoa; phylum Chordata; class Mammalia; order Carnivora; family Mustelidae; genus Enhydra; species Enhydra lutris. The sequence continues at coordinate 1,845,616 of NW_019154132.1, read as the reverse complement.
ATGTTCAGTTGCCGCAGCCACGTGCCACTCAGAATTCCCGAGCCCCCCTGCTGTAGTATTTCACTGGGTTCACGGTCGCCTCCCCCATGTTCCCAGTGTCCGTTTGTGTTGTTGCTGTTGTCTTGGGTGACCTTTAGGTGATGGGCTCCTGCTGCCCTGCTTTCTCTTTACCTCCAGTTTTTCCTCCCTCAGTCGTCCAGCCGGGAGATAGCACAACTCCCTTCCCCAGCTAGCCTGCCTGGGCGCTCTCCTGCAGCCAGACCCCATAGGGCGCCTCCCGCATGGTGAGGGGATGCAGAAGCCAGGGCTGGGTCCTTCCCCCCCACTCGCTGCACCTGGACAAAGCAGTGGGTCAGCCAGAGCGTGACTCTCGCTCCCTTGGCCCGCTCTGGGTCAAACTATTCAGGGTCGGAAAGTAATCCGAGGAGTGCATCAGCTTGTGGAGTAGGACAAGGTCCAACAGACAGTCTGTGGGCTCAGCCTCCTCTGACGATTTGTCAGCAGCTCTGCCGCAAGCGCCCGCCCTCGGCCAGAGGCGCTTCTTTGCTCCGGGCAGTGAGGGCTCAGGCGGTGCGGTGAGCCAGCTGACTACACCACTAGCACACCTGGGTGCGAGTTTGGATCAGGTGCTTCTAATTTACGTTCCCAGACCCACTCTGGGCTTGTTGTGTGGCCTCAAGCAAGCCACTTAACCTGTCTGTTTCCTTATATGTCAAATGGAGATAATAATACTTAACTACATCACAGGGGTGGATAGTGTATATTAATTAATTAATGTTTGTAAAGTGCTTTGAAGATGCAAAGCTGGTTAAGTGTTTAAGTATTCTGATGATAGTCCTTGCTTATTATTAGAACCTTCCCAGGTTCCTGGACCATCACTCACTGATTACGACTAGGTTCTAATAGCACCTGCTGTGCAATCCACTCGGGGATCTAAGGCACAACCCATGAGAATTTAGCCCAAATGGATTTATAATTTGAAAAAGATGTCAGTGAGGCCTGTGCCCAAATGTTGGGCCAGTTACCGGGCTCCCTAGCAATTTTCCAGAAGCCGAGAGGACTGCATCGTGGTATTTGCTGCAAATGGTGCTTGTTGTAATTGCTTTCATCTTTTATGTGGTGCTGCTCAGATATAGATTGAAAACTGCTTGCTGGGACTTGCGGTCTCCTTAGGCCATATCTCAAGGTCACGATGGGAGAAAATGGAGGCCATATGGTGTGGCCAGCACTGATTTATTTACAAATCCATGGAACTCTGCTGGAAAGAATGAGAGTTCCTAATATACTTGTCTTCCAGGCAGCTCTCTGAAAGATTCCAGGTGCTGTGCATGAATATTTTTTGCACCCCCTCTTTTGTGGTCATGTCTATTTTTAAAAGATTTTATAGTGGGATTTGGATTTCAGATTTGCCACTATCTTCTGTAATGCCCCATTACTTATATCTCACAAATGAATTAGGTAGGTTGAATTCAGTTAATGGCTGCTAATTAATCAGAATAAAAGGACTCTATACCCAGCCGTGTTAGAGATGTGGCTCTTATCCATCTGATTGAAGAAGTGAACAGAACAGACTATATCCCACAACTTACAGCTTTGATCATACTCTCCCTGATCCCTTAAATAAAAAATTAATTCCTGCATATTTTTCATTAACATTCATCTTCATTTTCTTCTGCTAGAAGTACCACTCATGACCTCTTACATTCTTTTCCTCATCAGCCTTTCCAGACTAATACATGCTATGTGTGCAGTATTTTCAAAGTTTCCAAGAGCTGAAATGGCTTTCTTGGTTTTTCTGGATAGTTGGTGTTGCTTTCTCTTCTTTTCTTTTTTTAGATGTTGGATGCAAGCCTCCCTCTTCCAAGTTTTGTGTAAAGAATTAACTCTCAAGATCTTCAAAACTCCTAAAGCTGAAATCCTAGGCTTTATCTTAAAAAAACAAAACAAACAAACAAAAAAAAAACCCAATCCCATTAAGGCCCCTTGAATTTTAATTGGCACATGGATTGGTGGATTTACCTTGCCCTTCTCATGATTGCTCCAGATATGATTATCAGAGCCTTTCCAGGCACGCTTAAGCAAGGAAGCGTGAGCATGTATATAAAACAGCATGCATGTTATTTTCTTCAAGGTGCTACTTAAGTACCTGCTTTAAGAACACAAGCAGGTCCTTTGGGATGGAGAAGCAATGTGACACACAGTTAAGGTGCGGAGCCAAGCACACTCTGCTCACACAGAATGTCTGTGTTCAAGCCATTGATACTTGGCGGGGGTGGGGGAAGGGGCGGTTGCACCACAAGGAGACTGAGTTTATTTATTTATTTATTTATTTATTTATTTATTTTTTAAAGATTTTATTTATTTATTTGACAGACAGAGATCACAAGTAGGCAGAGAGGCAGACAGAGAGAGAGGGGGGGAAAGCAGGCTCCCTGCTGAGCAGAGAGCCCGATGCGGGGCTCGATCCCAGGACTCTGGGATCGTGACCTGAGCCGAAGGCAGAGGCTTTAAACCACTGAGCCACCCAGGCACCCCGAGACTGAGTTTAAAGAGGACTCCTTTTTTCTGGTGAACATATCTTAACTTGCTAGGGATATAAAGTGGGTTGAAAATAGATGTTACTGTTTAAAAAAAAAATAGACATCATGATTATGATCATCTTCTTGCTAGCAGCTAACTTCAGTTTCCCCGAATAACAGTCTTTTTCAAGTGATTATGCTTGAAAGCCCTCTAAAGTTTGCTATGGTAAACTGTCAGAGTAACAGTGCCCATTACTTTAAACAGATTTATTATAACGAGAATCTTAGAAGGGGTTGAGGAGAACCAGTGGAAAAGGAACGTGCTCTTATCTTATTGCCACCTCGCAACACTCGCCCTTTGGTTCACCCATGGGCTGACATTGACCTCCCCGGGGCTCTCACCTACCTGCCAATCTCCTCCTCGCCATCCAGCCCTTCCTTCCTGCCTTTGTTCTTTGATGCAACATCTGATCCACCCACAGCAAGATGCTCAGATTGTGACACACACCACGATTCGGTGTAGATGAGGTGGCCCCTCACTAGACAGCCTTGCCCCAAGAGATGGCACTTCAGTTAAAACAGCGTCCCTGGGAGATCTTATTGGGGTGACGACGTTCTAATACTGATGTATGGTAATGGTTGCTTAATTCATTCAAGTAACTAAAGATCAGTAAGTTGTACAATTGAAATGGGTGAATTATATGATATGTAAAATATGTGACAGTTAAGTTGTTTAAAAAAAAAAAAAAAAAGCCTTCCCCGAAGTTACTCCCAGCTTGCAATCTCCCATGTTCCTACCCACCCAGCAGTGGGATTTTCCAGGCTCCCACCCGATGCACAAATCCTCCCATACCACCACAGAGGCCAGGCAGGGTCTGTATTGCTCAGTGCTGAAGAGTTGGTCACTAGCTCATGAGGTGGCCCCTTCTACTGTCAGAAAGCTGTTGTATTTTTTTTTCCATTAAAGCTATGTTTTCCCTATTAAACTAAAACCTGCCTCTGTAGAACTTCTATATTTATCTACCCCAAACAATGCCAATTCCTCGCCCATGTGAGTCTTTCAGATATTAGGGAACAGCTCTCGGCCAAAGTTCTCGTCTCTAAGCAAACCCTAATTGCACCTCACCTTCCTCATTCCTTGGACATTTTTAACAACAGGCATTGCTGGGTAACACCACCATGCTGCCAAGGTGACTTTGGTCGAGACATTGACTCCCTGGGGATGGTGCCTCCGTCGCTATTCTATAAGAAGGAAGTTGAGTAAAGTAACCTTCAAGTGTTCCAGGTTCTTTGGTTTTGAGATGAAGGATTATGAACATATATGCTAGATTTTTAAAACTTGCTCTTTTATTCTTTAAAAAATTAATCTCTTTTATTCTTTAAAAAATTAATCATTCAAAGAAATTCCTTTTTTCTTCAGGATCACTGGACTTGATATGATTATTTCATTAAGTATATGAAGCATGGCATAAAAATAAGTGAAATGAGTCAGTCAGAGAAAGACAAATACTGTACAATTTCACTCATATGTGGAATTTAAGAAACAAAACAGATGAACATGGGGAAGGGAAGGAAAAATAAAATAAGGTGAAAACAGAGAGCGAGGCAAACCATAAGAGATGTTGAACTCTAGGAAACAAACTGAGGGTCACTGGAGGGGAAGTGGGAGGAGGTTAGGGTAATTGGGTGATGGGCACTAAGGAGGGCACTTGATGGAATGAGCACTGGGTGTCATATGCGACCAGTGAATTGCTAAATTCTACTCCTGAAACTAATAATATAGTACACGTTAATTACATTGAATTTAAATAAAGAATTTTTTAAAAATGGAAAACAAGTCTTCTCACCTGACCCATGATGTCTATGATAGATTACCACCTTCACACAAGGTGATTATATCTCTGGGTTCTGCCAGGGGGGCTGAGGGTGTCCTGGCCAGCAGTCAGCAGACCTCTGCTCTTCAGTCCAGGTGCGAAAACTCTAAATAAAATGAGATTTCACAAATTGTGACTTCAGCTTTGAAACAGTGAACAAGCTGAAGTGTGCTTATTAGAGAAGCAACTGCTGGCTAATAATTGATGTTTTCCCCTAAATCCCCATAAAGAGATAGTATCACGTAGATCTTCATTTATGAAGCACAGCAATGCTTATAAAGTCAGTTCACGATGAAGCAGCCCATTTGAAGAGAAGACAACCTTCAAAATAATGTCTTCCAGTTTAGAATTCAGGGCCATGTTTTCTAGGTCATCATTTGGATATCTATCTATTTGCAAACACATACCCTTCCCACTCCCAGCCTTGAATTGTTCCATGAGAACAGTCCAGAAGAATTGGACCCTAGTGCCGCGCAAGGCACGATTGAAGGGAGGAGCCCAGTTTCCAGGCCCAGGCCAGCATGACACTGTCCACAGAGCGCATCTCCTACTTGGGAGTAGGGGACAGAATAATTATTATGCAGGTTTTCCACTTCGGTTCTTTGTTACAGGACTCTTTTTAAGGAGTAAAGAATAAAATTAATGAAAGAGAATTTTGCTTAACTCTCAAGGGAGAAAGAAAATGAGTGGGTAGGAACAAGGAGCCTAGGGTGCCTGTCCTTGACCATCACTTTTGATGGAAACATTTTACAGCACCTAAATGGTTGCTGCTCCTGAAGGACAGGAAATCGGGTCTCGCTTCACAAACTCAGGTAGTGAAAGAGCCGTGTGAATACCAGTTAATAAATGCCTCAGTCTGTTTTTAACAATGGAGGGTATCAGTGTCCTGCTTGAAAGCATTCCTCAGCTAGTCAATGTTGTAAAATAATACAGAAAACTGACGTTTTTATTGTGACACAAGTTACCATATAGCAGTTATCTGCTGGCTCATCTGGTTTTTATGATCCATGGTGTAGCTGTCATATCGAGACTTGAGCACCGTCCCCAGGCTCAGGCTCTCTCGTTTCAGCACCTGCCTGAGTGCGTAAGCGCCACTGCCAGCGTGGAGCCCAATGGACTCTGTCTGCGGGCTTGTGCCAGACGAGCTCTGTCCTGGCTCTGTCTCCTTCACACCTCACTCTCAGCTCTATCTGAAAGAACAGCCAACGTGCTCACGGCTGCGTTGTCTGCACTTCCTCTCATCAGGAATCTGATGAAATCCTCGTCGGGTGTTAGATGTCTGTGAGTCGGGCTCCCGATTCCCCTCCCGTGGCAAAGCAAACTCTCTCGAGTGTCCTCTTCACCAAAGGAGTGCGGTGTAGCTGGATAATTCCCATCATCATTCATGAGCCGCTGTACTGGGACCTATCTGGGTAGACGAAGGGCTCGATGGCCGCTCCCTGCCCACTGAAACACTTCTCAGATGCTCCATGAGAGAGACGGCGATGTTGCCGTGTCCACCACCTTACTGTGGCATAACATCATTAGATGAAAAAATTAATTCAGCATTTTTAATCATTCAGATCTCTTGCAATGTCATGATCGACGGCCACAGGCTATAATAGATCAGGGCTTTTTATACCCCACCAGAACAAGTTTCTTTGTGATCGGCTTGGTGCAGAGTGGAAGTTTGACTCAGTGAAATGAGATGCTGGCTGGAACAGGTTCCTGGTGAGATGTGTCTGGCCACGCACAGCTGCACTTGTTTCCCCCTTGAGAAAGCCTCCAGCATGGTCTTCTGGGAGGCCAGACCTCTATCTCTCCTTGGACATTGTGAACGTAATTGTAGAGTATATCTTGGTGAGGGACCTCTGGAAGGAATGCTCAGCCCTTCTCCAACACAGTGTACTGTACGTTATAGACCTTCGGTCCTTCCCTCGGTTCAGTTATACAGAGGGAAAGGGCCATGGTGTGCAGCCAGGAGCCAAACTTACATCGGAAAATATAAGGTTAACATTTTCTAACAATCGAGTCAGTCTACCTTACTTGCATGTACTGATTCACCACTTAGAAAGCTCTTTGCAGATGCTACCTCATTTGAGCCCGAATTTGCGATTCACGTTGGTAAATCTGCCTGGGGAACAGGGGAGGAGAGTAGGACAAAAAACATTTTTCTAAAATGAATAAATTGCATCCTCATTGACAAAAAAAAAAAAAAAAAGGATAAATCTGGGTCTAATTTAGCAACTTAAGTAGTAACTGACTGTGGAGGTAGTAACTTTCTCTTCCGAATTGCGCAGCTGGAAGGCCCTGTTGCAATCGGACCCCACGGGGCTTAGCACGTGCTTCCAGCAGTTGGGGCTCAAGAAGCAAAACTGAGCGCTTAGAGAGAGTAGTGAGGACATTTCCAAAACTCAAATACCAGCGACAGAACACTGGCATTTGTTTCTTTTTAAGAAAATTTTAATTAACCATATCTGAAAAATTGGCCAAGTCATGTTGGAAAATTAATCTTATTAAGTTAAGATAATTCAGTTAGCATAAGGAAGTGAAAATAAAGAGATTCAACCTAATGGATTTGGCAGATGTTGTCATATACCTGGGGTTATGGAGACAGACGTCCTATGTCCACCATTTACCGTCTATATGATCTTGACCAATCACTTTACTTCTTTATCTCCATCTCCCCACATGTGCACTGGGCATTGGGATGTACTTGAAAAAAAGATGTGACCCTGACTCTGAGGACATTATTGTTTACCATAGTGACATATATCATGGCCAAAAACAAAGCTCTGAATTGTAGATTCTGGGTGATATGTATAGTACATCCATTATATTCTTCTTTCTAGTTTTGTATTAAAAATGTTGAAGGCTTTTGACTTAAAAAAAACTAATATAAATATTTTATATAAATGGAAAATTTTTCACCTAAAAAAGGAAATACATATGATATATATCAACATATATATATATATATACACATATATGTCAGTTGAACATGAAATAGTTTGGAGTATCTTTAGAAATTTAAGAAAGGCTAGGCACTACATGGAATTGTTGAATCACTAGATTGTACACCTGAACCCTAATATAACGCTGTATGTTAAAATAACTAAATAATTTTGTAAAGAGAAATTTAAGAAAGGAATTATCAGAGTCCATGTACTCATCCCTGTACTTTTCTTAAAACCAGTATATTGAGTTCCCGTGATGGAAGTAGTATTGTGCTAAGTGCCAATGAATTAAAAATCAAAGCTCAGATACCACCTAAAGGAGTAGTTCTGGTGTGACACTTTTTGAAAGATAAAGGAGAGTTAGAGATTTGGTATAGTAATGACTAATTTATTTATTTTTCAGTTGAGTATTAATGGAGTATTTTTTGTGATAAATGTACATAACGTACAATTTAATATATTCATCATTTTCCAGTATACAGCTCAGTGGTATTGCCTACATTCACATCATTGTGAAACCATCACCACCATCCATCTCCAGAGTTCTTTCATCTCTCAGCACTGAAACGCTGTCCCCATTAAATATTAATCCCCATTCTCCCCACCCCTCCCCACAACCCCTCCAATCCCTGTCAGGCACCGTTCTACTTTCTGTCTCTGGGAATCTTACTACTACTCTGGGTACCTCATACAAGTGGAATCTTATAATATTTGCCTTTTTGTTTCCAGTTTATTTCACTCAGCATAATATCTTCAAGGTTCATCCATGTGACATGTGTCAGAATTTCCTTTCTTTTTAAAGCTAAGTAATGTTCCATTGTATGCATCTACCACATTTTGTTTATCCATTCACATGTTAATGGACACTTTGTTGATTCCACCTTTTTAGGTGTTGCAAATAATGCTGGGGGTGGGGCCTGGGTGACTCAGTGGGTTAAGCTTCTGCTTTCAGCTCTGGTCATGGTCTCAGGGTCCTGGGATCAAGCTCTACATCGGGCTCTCTGCTCAGCAGGGAGCTTGCTTCTTCCTCTCTCTCTCTGCCTGCCTCTCTACCTACTTGTGATCTCTCTCTCTCTGTCAAATAAATAAATAAAATCTTTTTTTTAAATGCTGTTATGTACATGGATGTACAAATATCTCTTTGAATAGCTAAAATTAGTAAGTCAGGAAATGACAGATATTGGTGAGGATGCAGAGAACAGGGAACACTCTTACACTGTTAGTGGGAATGCAAGCTGGTGCAGCCATTCTGGAAAACAGTATGGAGGCTCCTCAAAAAGTTGAAAATAGAGCTACTCTATGACCCAGCAATTGCACTACTAGGTATTTACCCCAAAGGTACAAGTGTAATGATCCGAAGGGGCACCTGCACCCCAATGTTTATAGCAGCAATGTCCACAATAGCCAAACTATGGAAAGAGCCCTGATGTCCATCAACAGATAAATGGATAGGGAAGATGTGGTGTATATATACAATGGAATATTAGTCAGCCATCAAAAAAAATGAAATTTTGCCATTTGCAACAATATAGATGGAACTAGAGGGTGTTACGCTAAGTGAAATAAGTCAGCCAGAGAAAGACAATTATCATATGACTTCACTCATATGTGGAATTTAAGAAACAAAACAGAGGATCACAGGGGAAGGAAGGGGAAAAATAAAACAAGATGGAAAGAGAGAAGGAGACAAAATGAGAGACTCTTAACCATAGGAACCAAACTGAAAGTCGCTGGAGGGGAGGTTGGTGGAGGGATGGGTTAACTGGGTGATGAGCATCAAGGAGGGCATGTGATGGGATGAGCACTGAGTGTTATATGCAACTTATGAATCACTGAACTCTACCTCTGAAACTGATAACTAATAATACTGTATGTTAATTAATTGAATTTAAATTTAAAACAGAAGCAAATATCTCTTTGAGACCCTGCTTTTAATTCTTTTGGGTAGATACCTAGAAGCAGAATTGATGAATCTTGTATTAATTCTATTTTTTAAGTGCTCGCTTTGGCAACACATACACTAATTCTATTTTAAATTTTTGAGGAACCTCCCTACTGTTTTCCATAGCAGCTGTAAAATAGCTGTACTATTTTACATTGCCACCAACAGTGCTCCACATCCTTACCAACAATTATGTTCAATTTTTGTTTCCTTTTTAAGTAATAGCCATCCTAACGGTTGTGAGGTAGTATCTTATTATAGTTTTGATTTGTGTCGCCATTATGTTAGCAGTGTTGAGTATTTTTCATTCGTTTATTGGCTATTTGTTTATCTTTGTTGAAGAAATGTCTATTCAAGTCTTTTGCCCATTTTTTAAAATTTGGTTATTTTGTTGTTGTTAAGTTGTAGGAGTTCTTTATACATTCTGAATATTATCCTCCTATCACATAGGTGATTTACAAATATTTTCTCCCATTCTGTAGGTTGCCTTTCCACTCTGTTCATTGTGTCCTTTGATGCACAAAATTCTTAAATTCTGATGTAGTCCAGTTTATCTATTCTTTATTTTTATTGCCTGCACTTTTGGTATCCTATTCAAGAAATTATTACCAGATCCAATGTCTAAAACTTTTCCTTTGTTTTCTTCTGACAGTCTTATAATTTTAACTCTTAAGTTTAGGTCTTTCATCCATTTTGAGTAAACTTTTGTACATGGTGAAATGTAAGGGTCCAACTTCAGTCCAGGTTTCCCAGCATCATTTGTGTAAGACTGTCCTTTCCCCTCTTGAATGGTCTTGGTACTCTTGTCAAAAAGTACGTGAGGGTTTATTTCTGGAATCTCTATTTCATTCCCTTGGTCTGTTCATCTGTCTTTATGCCAATACCACACTGCTTTGATTACCATAGCTTAGTAACAAGTTTTGAAGTCAGGAAGTGTGAGACCTCTAACTTTGTTCCTCTTTTTAAAGATTCTTTAACCTATTCTCAATCCCTTGAGACTCCGTGTGAATTTTAGTATGGATTTTTATTTCTGAAAAAAGATCCATTGGGATTTTAATAAGGATTGCGTTAAATGTGCAGATTTCTTTGGCTAGTATTGTCATCTTAACAATATTAAGTCTTCCATTCCATGAACACAAGATGTCTTTGCATTTATTTGTGTCTTCTGCTCTTGTTTTTGAAGGCCCATTATAAGCCCAGCACCATCTTTGATCAGGGGAAAAGGAAAAATTTAATATTTATCCTAGAGCAGCTTACAGTCCAGTTTGAGTGAGACAAATTATAGAATAAGTCAAGACCACCAAAATCAGAGGGGGAAACAAACTGTAAGAGGCTCTTAACTATAGGAAACAAACTGAAGGTTGTTAGAGGGGAGGTGGGTGGGGAGATGGGGTAACTTCGGTGATGGGCATTAAGGGGGGCATGTGATTTGATCAGCATTGGGGGTTCTATGCAACTGACCAATCACTGACACTACCTCTGAAATTAATAATATGCTGTATGTTAACTAATTAAATTTAAATAAAATAAAATTTCTTTAAAAAGAATAAGTCAAAGGCATAGGTGAGAAATGACACTTGTTGAGTGCATCAAGGTGATGCCATGAGAGTCAGAGGCGGGAAGCCTATCTGACCAGCATTAGGACCGCTGGGAGACTGATGGGAGTGGCAGAACTAAGGAAAGAAGCAGTAAAGCCAGGGATCCAGTGGGCTGGTGATCTGAGTGACCAGAAGTGGACTGGAAAGCTAAAATAAAAAGCAAGCAAGCCTGAGAGGTCAAGGGGAATCTTAAGCAGAAATGGATAACCTGGCAGAGACTGGGCAGAAAGCCAAGAAAGCACCCCGTGTGTATACGTGTGTGTAGCAGCTTTGGCACATCCGACAAGCAGGGGAAGGACAAACAGCAAAATATAGACAGAAGGAGACCTTAGACAGTGTCTGAGCAGACAAACAAAAAAACAGTTTCTTAGGAAACTCCTACCAATCTCAGATCTACCGGTTCAACCAAGAATATGCTCAGATTAATTCTCAGAGTTCTGTGTCACTATCAGTAAAGAGGACATAAAACAAGGAACTTTTGGTTCCAGGCATGTACAGTGCAGAGGATAGCCAGGTGAGCATGTGATGTTGAAGTTCAGGGCGTTTCTTGCCAATCCATGCTTGGAAAAAAAGGCATCTGTGCAGTTGTTTGTTTAGGACAGGAAGGAGGAAAGTCGTCATTCTGATGATTATGAAGAGCCTGGTTCTACAGATTTTCATCCATTATCTCATCTAGTCCTCCTCACAGCTCTGTGGGGGCAGAGATCATGGCTTCCATCTAAAGATGAACAGGGATTGGGGCACCTGGGGGGCCCAGTCGGTTAAGCGTCTGACTCTTGGTTTGGGCTCAGGTCATGATCCTCAGGGTTGTGAAATCGAGACCCACAATGAACAGGGAGGTACAGAGAGATCGTCCCAGAAACATGAAACACCGAGCAGTCACACCCCTATAACACTACCTGTATAACACTACTTAAAGGCCACATCCACATCCACTCATTCCAAGGTCAGGAATGCGGGAGGAGTAACAAGTCTGGCCTCCGCCGAACCAAGGCTATAGATCTCCTGGGCAAGAGACCCACATGTGTTCTAATCCCCGATCACAGACATGGCAACTGCTGCTCTACTACACACAGCATAGTCGGAGCCTTGGTGACCCAAGACCCAGAAATTGAGGCTCAGGGAGCATCCTGGAAGGGTGTTGTTTCCAGGAGAATGTCATCATCCCTTCTCTGTCCCCTTCCGGGAAAGATCAGAAACGCAGATCGAAGAACGTGTGTAGGACAGCCCATGAGGAAAGTGCACCAGGCCTCAGCAGTTTGCTCCAGAGCACTCACTTAGATCAGCCTGACTCTTTGAACTCGTCACTGAGTGCTCCTAACCTGCATGACAGGAGTGAGCTAGGACAGGATGAGAACAAGCCATGGGGGTGAGTGTGGGCCGCTGCCTGCGTGCCGCGGCAGGCACAAGTCTGCCAGCCCCAAAGTGGCTCCTTGCCTGATTAGATCGAAGGGGAGTGTGCACGCTGTTAAATGGTGGTGAAACCCAGCGTGGCCATAATTATTGAGATAAGGTGCTCGGAGTGAAACATGTACCTGTTGAAAGCCAAGCCTTGTTTTCAACCCAGGAAGAGTCCGGGAAAGCCACTCACCAATTTTCATGGTCAGTCTGGTTCTGTCACAGGCCGTGGAGCTGGCCCTGCCTCCCCAGGAGGGCCTGGCAAGGTCACCAGTTATTTTTCTGTTTCATTTTCTTCCCAATCTAACGAGACTGCCATCATTCTCTAAAACATTTAGTCAACAGACAGTGAGTTAAGAGGAGTCTCCCCCTCTGTCCTTGTATCTTATCCTACTTGGTGATTTAAAAAAAATAATAATTGGCAGCCTTCTTGGAGCCTTTCTGGTTCTACCCGGTTACTAATGGACTGTGGCGTGTCTTACATATTCTTTGTATTTTTTAAAATATTTTATTTATTTATTTGAGAGAGAGAGAGAGTGAAAGAAAGCACAAGTGGAGAGGGAGGGACAGAGGGAAAGGGAGAAGCAGACACCCTGCCAAGCAGGGAACCCCATGTGGGAGTCCATCCTAGGACCCTGAGATCACAACCTGAGTGGAAGGAAATGCTTAACTGACTGAGCCATCCACGCGCCCCGCACATACTCTTAAACAGGTGCCACCGTCCCAAGCCATCAACGGCACACTCAGGGGGAGTGTGGCCGCACTTCAAGGAGCCTCTTCCCATCTGTAAAGAAAGAAATTAATGTAGAGTTACTAGTTGTTGTTTTCTTGGTGCGGAGCTTGGTCATTAAGAATGCTGTCAGAAGACAGGTGTTAGAGGCGAGTGCGCAAGTTAATCCTTCGCGCCTTTGTGGGGCTCACAGCTGCCCCGACAGTTACAGCTCTCTGGGCTCCGAGTGCAGTCACTGACCTCAGTCTCCACACACTGAAGCAAGGGAAGGAAGAGGCTGCGGTGCTGGAGCTTAGAGCCTTAGAGCCGAGAGGGGCTTCAGGCGTCAACCCCAGCCCTGCCCCTTCACAGCTGAAGAACGTGAGGCCATACAGAAGTGCTTGGCTGCTCGCACCATCAGACTGCCAGGCGGCTAGTTACCTGGGGCCTTTCTCATAAGGTGAGGTTCAGATTCGCTGGCCAGGAGGCGTGCTGGAAAGTTCGTTGTGTTCTTCTTAGGGCTCTCTGGAAGATAAATTTGGGGAACTATGAAGCCAGGAACTGGTCACCCACATAAAGAAATAAAACATGTTAGAACTATTTTCTTAAAGAGGCATTAGGACCTTAACATCTAAGAGGTGCCTTTTAAACACAGTAAAAATGTCTTTATTGGAAAAGGATGCAATAAACTTTCCTTTAGGAATAAATAAGAGATGGCTTGGAAAGAACCTACTATGGTAACTGACCTTTTGTTTGAGAATGAGTTGGAACGTAGCAAAAGAGAAAAAAAAATGCCCTTTGGCCTGCATATAAACAAGATGTAGTGATTAGGGCAAGAACATTTGGATCTATTACGTTTGTACCTTGTATAACACCCTTTCATCTCACAAGGTGCAATAATAGAGGATTTCAGTTCCTCTAGGAATCATAGTTTAATGAATGCATTATTAGAAAAATTAAAATGTATTATTGTGCTCTACAAGAGGCTAGGTACACAGTGTTACAAGCATTTTTAATATTGTTGCCACATAACACATGAGTAGACTGTTAAACTGAGATTGAAAAATTATCAAATAGTCTAATCTCCCAAACTGACCTCTGAGACTGAGTTTTCTCATCTGTTGGGGTCGAGGTGAGTCATAGTGAGACTATATAAAAACCCCACAGCGCGATAGTGTCATTTCTTCCCAGGTTCATTTGCTGAGAGCTGCATCACAGTATTATTCTAAAACAGGACTCTAATGACCAGAAAGGGTTATTGCACACCTGTGCCGGTGAAGCCCAGTTTTATGGCAAGTGATTTTTAGCATCATCTGAAACCTAGCATGTGAATAGTATTTTGTAGCAATACTCCAAGTTAACACTTCTTTCAAAAATAAGAATTGTAATTACATTTGTGTATTTTAAAAGCTTGCCTTAAAATGGCTCATGTTCTCTCTAGTTCTGATTCCGTACAGTGTTACCTTTATAGCCATTATATCTGGAAATTTAAAGCAATAAATTCAAAGAGGAGCTCTAGGGAGAAGACTGTTTATGTTTTAGATCCTTTATCAGCAAGGTCTCTGCTGTAACCAGCAGGAATATTAAACAGGGAGGCAGCAGCCACAGATCACCACAGTATTTTTACACTTAGACCAATAAAATGTAGCTATTTTATGAGAGTGATTTCATTTAAAATTGTTCATAGTTGCAGTGTTTCATTATTTGGGAGTGGTAATTAGCCAAGCTGCCTGTGCCTTAAAGGACTATGAAACTAACAGATCTGACAATTCTCTATGCAAAACAACTTTGCATTTTTGTGGAGGAAATAAGAGCCATACTTTTCCTTGTACAGAGGAAAATTTAACTGTGTATCTTTAACATTGACTCAAAACTTTCTTAACTAGATTAGCAAGGAATAAGAGTTTAGCAGAAGCGACGCTTTTTGTATGTTTTTCTCACATAAATTCAGTAACATGGTGTTGCTGGTTACAAAATTGAGCCATACCTTATGGTGCAGTGATGTCCCAACAACCTGTAGAGCCTCCCGTGTTGCTGAATGCGGCTCCATAGACAGTTTCCAATAAGCAAGCAACTCAGAACGCATGGCATTGGAGAGAAAGGTTTTCTTCAAATCAAACTAGATGCTGAAATGTGCAGGTATGTTAAGAGATGTGACTTCCTGTGATAGCGTTTCACACAGAATAACTTACATCATCACTTTGAAAGAATAATAATAGGAAAATCCTGAGAAGAGAAGATACCATGGCCCAAATTATCAAGCCCCAGGTCTGTTCTCATCAAATCAGTCTTTCCTTCCTTAAAACAAGGAATCTGATCACTCTTTCAGGAAACAGATCTTGAGCACTCATTGTAGGCGGAATATGTGTCATTTGCTTGCAGTGTGGACAGTGTGGCAATAAGCCCCCCACATCTAGGATGCGGGGACGGAGCCATGTCAGTGGGAAGAGCATAGAGCTGCCCAAGTCTGAAGGAAGACCAGGTCACTTAAGAACAGCTGCTCTGGGGAGAGGTGGCATCTAAGCTGGCTCTTGAGGAATGGGTATGCTATGAGTAGTTCCAGATGGAAAGAAGGACATCCCAAGAAGAAGGAATGTCTTGTCCTTCCCACCCTGGCCTGAGAAGGTTTCTGTGACTCTGCAGGACTCAGCCCAGACACCCTCTCCTCTGCAAAACCTGTCTGTCCCATGAAAGAATGCACACCTACCTCACCTCCCTTTTTTCCTCCACTGTCCTCATGTCACTGAGCTGCCGTGATTGGCTTAGAGGTCTATCTCCCGGACTATTATGTGCACAGCTAAAGGTACTGTGTTAGTCTCAGTGACTGGAGGCTCAGCCACATGGATGCTTCCAGACCTTTCATCCTACTAAGGACTGTCTTTAAAAAACAAAAAACAAAAAACTAACCCTGCTTAAATTCCTGTCCCCGTGTGCAAAAGGCAACGTGGTGTTTCTTCTCCCAGCAGTTGTGTGAATTACCGGGCTTCAGGGCGTCTCCTGCTTCTGCTGGGCTCTCCATCCTTGTCTGAATCTCCTTCATCTGCCATTTTCCACATCACATAGCAAATAAGACGTTCTGTCATTTCAAGGATGTGGCAGATAAGGTATATCTTAATGAATAAAACAGTTTAAAATCATATATTGGACAGGCTGGTTCTCCCAAGTCTCTGGTCATTGTTCCCTATGGAGCACGAGTGCCCCCGGGAGAGGGGCCAAGAGCCTATCCCTCTGGCACCTGCTCAGCTCCCCTACTAGGTCTTGTCACCTTTATGCAAAGTCTATTTTTTTAAAGACTTTATTTATTTATTTATTTAGAGAAAAAGAGCGAGACTGTGGGTGAGAGGCAGAGGGAGAGAGAATCTGAAGCAGACCCCGCACCGAGCGCAGAGCCTGACTCAGGGCTCAATCCCACAACCAGGAAATCATGACCTGAGCCAAAACCAACAGTCGAATCCTCAACTGACTAAGCCACCGAGGCGCCCCTGCAAAGTCCTTTTCTACTCAGCTCCCACTTAGCCGGGCCAGGAAAGGGGCAGGAGGCCTGACCTCCCGTGTCCAAGGGAGCCATCAAGATCTGATTGGGGGACAGGCTGATTGAGACCCACCAGCTCTCTTTGTCCTCACTTGTGAATTAACCTCCCCTCTCCAGCCTCGAGGTGTTTAGCTGTGTTCTTTCAGCATGCAGTACCCCGAATGTGGTGAGAATGAGATTAATGCTTCTTCATTGGATTTCTAGATTCGGGAAGGTAGGGGAGTCCTGAGTATGTGTGTGCTTCCTGGTCGGTCCAACCTTTCCTGAATGCAGGGAGTAAACCTGGAAAAGTAGCTTGAGATCAAACTGTCAAAGATATTGGAAGTCAGAGGAAGAACTTGGATTTTACTTAGCAACTGATAGAACTTTCTAACTGAAGGAATGTCACAAAGAGCTTCTGAAAGAATGAGCAGCATCCCAGGGAGAGAAGGGACACTGGAGCCAGGGAGACACTGGTCTTTGAAGGGAGAGGGGTCTGTCGTCATGCAAGTACATGGATCTGAAAGCTGTGAAAGGAGAGTCTGAGAGCAACATATTTGAAAATCATGGGCAAAGTAGAGAAGAAAGAACTAAAGTTGACCAGAATTTTCAGTGGGGGAGGGGATGGTGATGGTTACAATGCAATAGGAAAGGTATTTAGTGGAGGGAATGCACTGACTTCATTTTAAGCATTCCTGTATCCATCCAACAGCTACTGAGTGCGTCCTGCGTGCCAGCCACAGTGCTAGATCTTGAAGATAGAGATAAATGAGAAAGGTATATCCTGCCCCTCGTGGAGCTTACATTTTAGGGAGGCTGACAGTAGAACAATAAATTAATTGACAAAGTCATTACAAGCTGTGAAGAGGGCCAGAAGGGACACTAAGAGGATACCGTGATGGGAGAACTTCCAAAGGGGAGGGTCTATGCTCAGGAGGCCATCCTGCATACTGCGTGGGTCCCTGCACATGGGCAAGGAACAATTTCTGCCCCCGTGGAGCTTTCTTTCATCCAACTGGGGGAAAGAAGCTCAATGGCTAAAAGCAAAGGGCTGAGGAGTAAAGCGGGCCAGAAGCTGAAGCTCATCGCCCTCCACCCCCAGCCACCACTCTGTGATCTCAGGCAGGTTACTCTGTCTCCTCATCTGCAAACTGGAGATGATATCTAGCACCTAAAGTGACTGGGAGAATGAGGTGCTAGAATAGACGGAAACCGCAGAGTGAGTGTGCAGGAGTCATGGCCGCGGAAAGAGTGGTGGCCCGAGGCACGGAGGCATGCTGGGGCCCTGGCCGGTGCTGGGGGCCGTGCCCACATGTGTGTGCAGGTCCTGGAGGCTTGCACCGACGCAGCAGTGGTACCGTGAAAACACACCGAGCGCGGGAGGCTCAAGTACAAGGCGCCTAGAAAAGCAGGAGCAAAGGGCAGTCTGTGAAAGGTCTTGAGCTGATCGGGGAGTTCAGTTTAGCTGCTCTATGGCCCTTTTCTGGAAATTGAGAGAAGCAGAAGGCTTGGGGGCCATGTTGAGGGCAGAGTTGGAAGCCTGGCAGGACGTGTCACGTTGGTAATTTACCAGTGTTGCTGACAGGCCCCCAGTCACAGCCATAATGCGGGCACCCAGGTCCGAAGGGCGCTCACATGCATACCATAACTCACATGTTTCCTCAACACCCTCAAGGTGGGGTTGGGGGGGGGTCTCACCTGGCGGGGGAGGGTCTTCCTGGAGTTGGTCTCGTCAGCCTAGAGGCTACAGGCTAAGTGTTGGTGCTGTGGGCGTGGGCCTGCCAGGCCTGGCCTGCACAGCTGGAGGGTATCCAGGGAGGAGCTCAAGGTTGCCAGGGGAGCAGGCAAGAAATATGGAGTCAGGACCCAGCAGGATGCCTGCCATGGGGCTGGGCCTCGCTGGGAGGATAGGCATCCGGGGAAGCTGGGGGCTCAAGGGGCCTGTGAGTCCTGGGAGCGGGTCTGCTGAGGTGGAATCCGGATGTGGTCTCCTGGGATCGCTCACCTCCAGGGTGTTCTTCCTTGTGCTCTTCAGTGTTTCAAAGGGGCTTTTACAGGCTCCACTTGCCTCATTTAAGCAACTTGGGAGCCACTTGGTGATGGGAGTAATTGAAGCAAGAGAACCTCACCGGGTAGGGCAGACACGGAAGTGTCCAGCTGAACTGCGGACAGTCAGGCTGCAATTTAAGGAGAGTCCATTTTCCTTATAATACCTGTTGTGTACCCAGAAGTGGACTGGGTCCCAGCGGCACCAAACTGACTAAGACCCCAAAATGCGTATGGATCTGAGGAAGTGATTCTAGGACAGCTTCCCTTGGAAATTCTGATTCATTCAGGCTTGCTAAGGATCCCACCAACTCCTTTAAACAAAATCCACAAATTTGCTGAGGAACACTGATTTCGCTGAGGAGACCGAGATCAAGAAAGGTAACCAGATAAGAAAAAGAAAGGAAGTACTGGCTTGATCTGCCTGATGCCCACCTCCTCAGAAGACACCCCGAGGATGTAGCTGTGTCAACTCTTTCACGGCCAGAGGCCAGAGGTGGTGGTTGAAAGCCCCTGAGGAGGCCCCCCCCCATAAGCAGCTATTCCAAAAGAGGAAAAAAATTAAATCACAAAAAGAAAAGAAAAAGCTCCGAGTGAGGAGGGATGTTACGTGAGGAGCAAAGGTAAGGGGATGCTCCTGGCTGGCTGCTCCTGGTGTGCACTGGGATCAGAGTCATCCTGCCCCGAGCACCACTGAGCCCCATGACTTCCTGTAGGACTCGAGGGACAGCCCTTGCTGGGCCCCAGCTCCTCCACCTCCTGACAGGCCTGGCACAGCTGGCACACAGACACTACCTGCAGGTCATGAGGCAGGTTCTATTAAGTCAAAATATTACACTGTGTTTCTACTCATGAGGATGAATAAACACACTTCATTTATAACCGAGATTATGGTCACCGGAAACCCAGTTCTCCAGCCCAGAGCACGAGGCTAGGTTGGCCTTCACCTGAGGAAAGGGCAGTATTTTAAAGGTATAAAAGGAGAAATGTATTTTCTCCCCCCGCCAAACCAACCATTTCACACAGGCCAGAACAGTTATAGAACCGATGACAAGGACAAGCTGAAATGAGCCAGATTTCAGAGAAATGCAGCCTGCCACCGTCCGCCGGTGTCTACAGAACATGACTCCACGCAGAGAGCACCAGACAAAAGGAGAGAGCAATGTGGGGCGCAGAGTGCCAGGGGCGTCCCTTCTTAGCAGGTAACCAGCAAGAACAGACAGGAAATCCCAAAGGGGTAGGTGGGGTCAGGGCCTTCTTTTGGGTGCTAAGGAACTTTCTAATGTGTTTTGCATCATTTTGGGGAAAAAGATGTGTTGAGTTGCTAGGAGCTTTTCTAGTTCCCCTCCATGAGGGTAAGCCAGAGAAGTACAAGGAGCCCCCACAACATATATAAAGTATTAAACAGAGGTCGGCCAATATTTAAAAGCCTTTACTGTAAGTGGCTCCTTGAGAAGGAAAGGAGAGAGAAGAGTGTAGCAGAGAGAGAAACCATTCGGGAGAAATGAACAGGGAGCATCAGGCCCCCAAAGCGTGATGCTCTGAGTCTTCAGGCCTGAGCTCATCTGCCAGGATGGCTAATGCGTCTTTTCCTCTTCTCACCTCTGTGCCTCCTTGGATACTACGCCCTTGCCAGGGCTCCAGTCAGAGGGATGGTGGTGCAAGAAGCACTGAGTCACCCGATAAAGATCAAAGTGGCCCTTCAGGTTCTGCCACAGGCTCGAGTCAGGCAGGCACTCACTGGGCTGTGAGGTGCCCTGACCACGGGGGAAGTGTCTCCCTCCTCTGAGAGGGAGAAGGTAAATCTTCTCTCCTAAAAGACCTCCTCTGTTCCATAACCCTGCGGCACCATCTGTGTGCTATTAGTTGGCCTCCATTTATTTTTGCTAACTTGGTGACAGTGACTTAGGTTATCCCACAGAAACTTACAGTATTGGGTCTCACACTACTCTTCCAGAAACTCCAGGGTGCCTACATGTAGATGAGGACCCGAGTGAGCGAGATCTCTGGGCTTCAGAACTCCTGACAGAGGCTGTGTGTGCTGCTCTGGCCTCCAGCCCTTTCCCAGGATGCCCTAAAATGGTTCCAATCTGATCCCCAGCCCCTAGGTGGTCAACAGGCTCCCCAAGTGGATCCCTGAAGCCACCCCCAGGCAGAGGGTCTGATGAGTACCCAGATGAAGAAATATATCCAGGGTTCTTTTTTGACAAAGCTATCGATCCTTACATCCTGGATTCATTGCCACATGTAACAGCTTCCCTCGCCCCACCTCGGGGGTTTCTGACCAGCCAGCTCCCACCACCACAGGGCCCTAGCCTGAGCTGCCTCCCCCACTTGGACTGGTGAATCTGGGTTGTCAGCCTAAGTCTCTCTGCCCACAGTCCCATGTGTTTTCACAGGGGTGCGGTTTAAATAAATGAGGAGGACAAGCAAGACAATGACAGGCTATGGGGAACTAACAGTCTGATGAGGTGTCGGCGGTGGAGTGCCGGGCAGCCACTTTAGAGAACCAGCCCCAAGGCCTGGAATGGCCTCCAAGGAATCTTGCTAGACGCCCTAGGCCCCGATGGAGCCTTCGTGTTACACACTGACAGTAGCCGCCATTTGTGGAGAGCCCGCCCGGCATCAGGCACTGTTCTAAGCACTTACGGTATCTCCGATCTTTATTACATGCAGATGGAATATAACAGGTTTATAAATTATAAAACTGAGGCTTGGGTAGTGAGTGACAGACAGTACTGGGATTCCGCTGAGGCCCAGCTCCGCACGTCATGTTAAACTAGCCCTCCCGACTGTGAACCTGGGGTCCACAGCCAGCGAGGGGGGAATTCCACACCACGCTGCCCCAGCCATCCCAACCTGCAAGTCACAGAAGATTCTGTAACCCCCTTGTGCGCTTCAGCTCCTGATCTGACACCTACACTGTCTTTACCTTTGCCCTTTGCTGTCCTCCGTCCCACTCATGGTTCACGATCCACCTCAGGGAGCATTTACTCTGAAAAGATCTCTGAGAGCCTTGGTCCCCAAAGGGCTGCGGTCCCCTTCTCTGGCCCACTGTGAGGGTAGCTCTTCCTGGTTCCAGAGGGACCATGTTAAGGCGAGTCCTCCCATTACTGATTTGTGCAGGTGCCTCAGGGACAGGCTTACCCCAGGGCATTTTAAGGCCACCACAATGCTCATTCTCCTCCCCTTTCTTGTCCCTCTTCAGGTCTCAACCCTGTCCCTACTCCCTGCACTCATGTGGCTCCCTCTCTGTTCACGTGCTCTGTCGCTCACTCTGTGCTGTGGCACGAACCAGATGATACGCCACGAATTCGCTAGTCTCTGCTACAGGACCTTGAGCCACTCAAAGGCCAGGTGATTATGGCTACTGAGCGTGTGGATGGCTGAATGTTGCCAGAATTATGTAAAAAAATAGGCCAAAATATGCTTTTCAAATAGTAAAGCACTACACAGCTGTTGTTTTGTGATAAATATTACTGTTGTTACTATCATCATGATGGTGATAATTAGACATCTCCCTCTCTTTCTAAGCTCTCACTGTCCAAACTCCAGAACTAAGTCCATCTGGATAAAGTCTTTAGATACACGTGTTCTCCAGACCCACTCCAGTAGCGATCTCCTTCACTACCCAGACCCTGAAACAGAAAAGGTATGCACCCTGAGGAATAGTTGTATTTCTGTTAGTCACGGTCATGGTGGTGGCATAAATAAGACCAGACAACTCTTGTGAATTCTGTGAGTTGAAGTCTTTTCATAGAAAAGGGTATTCCGAGGGGGTCAGATCTGAGCAAAGTCCATTTGGAAGTTTCCCAAACTCACAGAACTCCCATGTCAGGTGTCCCTCACTGTTGCTTGTGGTCCTAGAAAGCCAACAGTTCCTAGAAGATTCCACCCCAAAGCCTGGTTCTGCTGAGGAACGTCCATGAGAGTCTCACAGCCTAGTAGTGGTGGGGGGTGGGGGGCGAGGGACAGATTGAAAAGAATCCTTCCACAGACAAATTGCCCACTGGTCTGTTTCAGCTGCTTACATAGTCCATGATCATGACCATTCCTTATGGTGCTTAAGGAGCCGAGAGTTGTGTTTTCTAGATGACATTAACCATAGGAACCAAAACAAAATACTTTATCTTCAACCCTCTTATAAAAACTTCCACCCCCCACTGGAGAAGAACAATGAATTCACTTTTGCTGTAAAATCCACGGCTGCATTAAACTCCTTCACAGGGTGCCATTGAGAGCCATGTGCTTATGGCAATGTGGTATCTGCTGGTATGCCCCCTTTTTGTTCTGACTCGGGTTTCCGCTTTGGTACCTGCTCTTTGTACAACCTACACAGGCAGTCTAACCAGCAGTTTCAGTGTTTCTGGACCTCCATGAAGGGCAAGGATAGTCCCCTTCTGTTATGTCTTCGACAAGTTCTCCAGGGTGGGACTTCGTCCCCATCAAGGGCATCTGCTCGATGGGAATGCATGACTTGACAGATTGTTGTACACATCAGCTGTCAGCCCACTTATAAATGGAGAAGAAGGGAGGGAGTTTAGAGAAATGGGCTAATTACCTGGGCTAGAGTGGGAGAGACTGGGCTTTGGATCCAGGCTCTACCATGAACGGACACTGGGCACGTCATTTCGCCTGCCAGAGCCTCCCTTCCCTTGTGGGGCACACAGGACTGCTAGAAGGTTTAACAGTGCGAGGTATGTAAAGTGCTTCTTAGCACATAGCTCAGACAAGGGGCCCAATAAACAGATGCTCTTACTGCCAGCTCAGAGGTCTCCCCAAGTCCCCCACCCCAAAGCTAGTCATGGGCACAGAGCCATTCTGAGTGAACAGCAGCCAGAGGCCCTCCACATCTGAGACCTGAAGGGCCAGGGCTGGGGAGTGGGGGCAGCCCCTGACCCACTGAAGAGGGCACCTCACGTAAGAGCCCCCTGAGCAGAGGCTTCCTGACCTGGCGGCACTCCATACGGCAGGCCATCTGGTGATGAGCTGCATTGGTGGGAAGTATATCCCCCACTTTCACCGTATTTATTTACCATGCGAGCTCCTCAGTGACACACACAGCTCTGGGCAATAAGATACTGCCAATATGTGTTTTACAGCCACAAGAGAGCTGAAACACTCAATCTGGCAGGCTCTGTGGGAGGCTCCCCAAATGTCCAGGGATGCTTACCTGGGGAGTGTTTGAAGCCCTAGTTCCCTCTGGGCCTCGTGCAGCACACCACTACCTAAAATTCTGCCTCCCCCCTCGGGTCACTTGCCTCCTAACCAGCGCCCTCTGCGTGGAGGCTTCCAGCCCTGTGGGCACAGCGTCCGTGGGCAGAGGTGCAACTGGGCCGCAGAGGCCTCTGCCATCTGACTGTGCACTGAGTCACCAGCTCCCCCACTGCCTGGCTATACCTGGAACCGTGCTGAGGCTAAGCCAGACCAAGGCCCACTGGAGCAGAACTCAAGAGCCACTGCTTCTGCCGCGGCCGCTGGGAGACAATGAGCCGTCGTTAGGCAAGGAGATGCCACACAGGATCCCTAAGGGTTGATGTAAGGAACGCAGCCCTGTGCAGGCACCAGCTATCCTAGCCCAGTAGCAAGCAGGGCCTTAGAAGGGACCTTGAAAATTCTTCCAGTCCCTCCCTTCCCTCATTGACAGATGAGGAAAGCTCAAGTGACAGAACTCAGGTGGCCGGACCGGAGCTAGGCCTCACCCCTGTGCTAGCTCCCACATCATCCTGGTTCCTGTACAAAATCCTGGGATGATCAGGTTTGGGCAGGCCTTTCCAGTTCAGAAATCAAACTCTGAAGGAATTGACAGTGGTGGCAGTGAGGGCCGGGTGATATGGCAGTAGGAAGCCCATTCTCAGGTTGATAGTGTCGGGGCCCGGGCTCTGAGCTCCTCCAAACTGGGGGCTCCTCCCTCCACCAAGCACCAACCTTCTGGGAACCTTCACGGGACTCTGTCTAATGACGTTGAGTCTTTGATCCTGTGAAGTCTCCGTACAACACAATTGAGGTAAAACAAAGTGAACATAACTTTGAACTGAGTCCCAGTCTTCATTTTTGCCAGACTTTCAACCCTGACTAGGCCCTTGTCAGTCCTTGCCCAATCTTTCGAACACCTCTCTTCACCAAGGCTCAGGAATCCTAGGACCTTCCGTGTTGATGTCAATCTGCAAAGATAGGCCTACCTTCTATGCCAGTGAGCTTTTGTAGACTTGATGTGGCCGGAATTCTAGAACCATCCAGTACTCTAGTCTTTGTCCCTCTTTCCTATGTTTATTTGCAGAGTACATCATGCACACCAAACAAAATGAGGTTCCTGCTTGGTGCTTTTATCAACTTACTGAGCAGGAGAAACAACACAGAGATGTAAACATTCCTGGGGCCAATTCCTTGTGGCCTGAGGAATTCACCCCTTGATTTTGGAGTGTGTCGTCTCTGTCATCACTTATTAGCTCCCCTAGATATTAAGAATGACACCACCGGGGACACTGCTCTGGAAATACTACATAGGAAAATGTTCTGACTGCAGAGTTGTGTCCTAAAGGTGGTCCTAGGAAGGGGGAGAAAAGCAAGTCAACAGAAGCAGCAGAGGAAGCAGCAGAGTTTGGCATTGCTGCCATGGCGGCGGGTCTGGTAAAGGAGTAGGATCTTGATATTTCCATAATCAAGAATTCCTCACATCTGGATAGAGCTGTTATTTCCAGAGCATTTTCACATACACTCTAGTGTTATTTTAGGCAAGCTGGCAGAGTGCGAACCAAACTCTTGTTTTATCTGCGGACATGAAAGCCCTGCTCCGCTGTGGGCAGCCATGCAGCTCAGACTCCGGGCTTTGTCATGAAGGCTGCTCGGCCTGCAAACAGGGCACCTGCCAAGGGTTACTGTGCAGAATGTCACACTTGGAGTCCCCACCAAAGCTTTCATCAAAGTCAACCTGATTATTTTCCACTGCATTTTCCTGAAAGGATGTTATGATTTTCTAGATGTTTGGTGGCTGGCGATAAATCAGGCTTTTATGATGTCATGTGAAAGGCCACCTCTCGGACTTCCTCCTGCCACAAGCCATAGATTAAAAGCGGACCATGTCAGTAAGGCCTAGTGGACACAGGGTGGCTTAACCCTTTCCTTGCACATGCTAAGGCACAGCTGAAGCTGTCCACTAGCTAGGGGTCATGGAAGAAGGTGAGCTGCCTTCCCCTCTCCTTCCTTTCACACGAACACAGCTGGGGCCTGTGGAAACCGAGCTCCTTTCTCTGAGTTAACCAGACTTCCTCAGCTGAGAAGCTTTGGCATCAAATCAAGATCCAAAACAAGACAGTGTGTTCCATGGAATGATATAAGAGAACCCAGGTAATTTCACAAAAGTAATCTTTTCAAAGAGTCTCTGTTTCATAATCACGAAAATGAGGGCTTTCCTTCAAAAGGAGATAAAATCTAATGCTGGTGTTGTGATAAAAAGTTACACTCATACTTTGCTGGTAGCATTTGTAAATTCATATAATGTCTTTGAAAGCGATGGAAAGGTCCCCATTCAAGCCAAAATCCTAGGAGTTCCCTATAAATCCTCTTTCCTCCAAATCCAGTCCTTCAGTGAGTCTTCTCTCTGCTCGCCTCACATGCTCCCCTCTCTCGCAGCCTCTCCTCCTGCTGCAGCCCCGCTCCCGCCTAGCATGGAGCCCATGAAAACATCCAACAGGGCATGTGCCCCTAGGGCCTGAGGCCTCTAGTGGCTCAGAACACAATCCAAATCCGTACTGTGGGTAGCGGGCTCATAAAGGACTATGCATTTTATTTTTTTTTAAAGATTTTATTTATTATTTGACACAGAGAGACACAGCAAGAGAGGGAACACAAGCAGGGGAAGTGGGAGAGGGAGAAGCAGGCTTCCTGCCAAGCGGGGAGCCCTATGTGGGTCTGGATCCCAGGACCGTGGGATCATGACTTGAGCCGAAGGCAGACACTTAAAGACTGAGCCACCCAGGTGCCCCAGGACTATGCATTTTAAAGCAAAGCCAGGTGAGTGAACCTTTATGTACATAGACTTTGGTAAAAAATTGAAAATTCCAGCATGTTTCAGTGCTGTGTCCCATTCTCTCAAGAACGAGTGGAGAAAAAGAAGGTGCCTTCCAAAAAGGGGAGTTGGTAGGGACAGTTTCAGTCTGACCAGGATTCTGCTCACACAGGAGGAAGTGAAGGATGGGGCACCATCTCTGCCGCCCTCGGGAGCTTAAACATGTCCTCCTTCGGCCAGAAGAGGACCGGCCCTTCTACCGCACAGGAGGCCAGGCTCCTGCCCCTGGCCCCGGGAGGTCCCTTGGGTCCTGTGTCCTACAGGGCCAGCTGGGCAGAGTCCTGACTCCTAACTGCAGTAGCCTGGACCTAATCCCTTCAAGAATGGCCAGATGTTTCTAGGCTGGGTGGCACAAACACATTAAAGAGTGGCGGCTCTGTTAGGAGGGAAAGGGGTTGGAGCATGCTGGGCAAAAGTCCCTTAGCCACCCTTTTAAACATTTAGCTAAACGTCCCATACTCACTTTGAAAAATTACACTGGCATCTGAAAATCAGACTTCTGAACTAGTTGAGTTAGCCAGCTATATGATTGTGGCCGACCAGAGGAAGATACTAGAGAGTAAAGTCTTGCAAAAACATGGCTTTGCTGGGAGAGACCTGGGCCCCATGGGAGGAATTACCCAGCAGGCCAGGCATGGTCTGGCCTTTTTTTTACCTCTCCAACTTCGTCTTGGGCTCTGATTCCCTTCGTTCATTTTGTCCAGACTCAGTGGCCTTTTCTCTGCCCCTCAGACCAGGGGTGTTGCTCCCTACGGTCCACGTACCTGTGGTGTCCCCAGGAGACCCTCCTACCTCAGGACTTAATGTGACTTGCTTTTTCTTGTCATTCAAATCTTGGATCATATGTCACCTATTCGGGAAGGCCTTCTCCAACCAGCCTTCCCACTCTTTATCCAGCTGGCTTCCTCTTCAGTCTTCGTCTAGCACTCTCAGTAGTGGACATGGTCTTACTCACATCTCCTGTACTCTGGACTGTCTACCCCGACTGGAACATAAGCTCATGGCAAGGGCCTTGTCTTGTCCACAGCTACTTCCCAGCTCTAACACTGTAAACATTTGGCAACAAACAATCGAGAGCATATGAAACATTTATAATAATTAGGGAAAAGTAGAATACAAAATCCTGCATACTGTGGTTACAATTATTCAAAAAATGATTCTAAAAATAGAATCTAAAAATAGAAAAAAAATTCTAAAAACAGAAGTCAGATTACATGCAAGGTTGAAGTAACATGAAAGCATGAAAGAAACACTATAAGACAACCCACTTGAAAAAATTACATTTTTGTCAGTCAGTTGAACGTCAGATCTTGATTTTGGCTCAGGGTCATGAGATCGAATGCTGCTTTCGGCTCTACACAGCACAGGAGCTGCTTGAGATTCTCTGTCCTTCTCCCTCTGCCCCTCCCCCAATGTGCTCTAAATTAATTAATTAATTAATCAGATTTTTAAAAAGATTTTATTTATTTATTTGACAGACAGAGATCACAAGTAGGCAGAGAGTCAGGCAGAGAGAGAAGAAGGGAAGCAGGCTTGCTACCAAGCAGAGAGCCTGATGCGGGGCTCAATCCCAGGACCCTGGGATCATGACCTGAGCTGAAGGCAGAGGCTTTAAGGCACTGAACCACCCAGGTGCCCTTAATCAAATCTTTTTTAAAAAGATTACATTTTCATCCATGATGTTACTAGAAGAAATTAAAAGGATAGCTTTCCCTATACCTTAGTGATAAAAGCAACAATATTAGCCCTAACAGTGTTAAATAAATTAGAAATAGTACTAGCTACATTCCATATGTCATCTTGAATTCTCACAGCCCTTCAATATAGGTGATGTTTTCCCCATTTTACACCTGGTTTAAAATCTGAGGCTCAGAAACACTGAGAAACTTGCCCTCCAAGGTCACACAGCTATGTGGTTAAGCCATGATACCAAGCCAGGTCTGTCCCCTGATATCTCTGTGTTGGTGGTGGTGCCAAAGAATCCTTTGTTCGTGAGACCTAAGTTATATACAATGACATGCACAGCTCTTCACTATATATTTTGGTCTACTTTGACAAATACATGCACTCATGTTTGCTCTGCTCCTATCATACAGAGAAGATCACCCAAGAGTTTCTTCCCACACCTTCCCCGTTGATCCTCTTCCCCTATAACCACTATCTAATATCTATCACCATCGATTAGAATGCTGATACTGGAATGTCATACGCATTGAATCATACTGTATCTACTCTTCTCCATTCATCTCTTTCATCCAGCTCTGGAGTAGGTTGATATTTCCATATGTTGATACAGTATTTATTCTTTAGAGACCTTTGTGCCACTCAATTAATGCAGCATAAGGTATATTGCTCATGGTACTTTTAGGGAGAGTTTGTCCTACTGAGCATTGTGAGTGCTGGACTAAGAATCAGAAATCCTGGCTTTTTGTCCAGAACCCTACCACTAGCTGGCTTTGTGACATTAATCAAGTTATTTCTTTAAATGTCTCTATACACATGTTTGGATATGGGATTCTGTTCCTCTTATAAAAATATATAAGAAAGACTGCCAGGTTACATATGCAGCAGCCTAGTAAGCTCTCTATTAACCATGATAATAGGAAACCAAATGAATGGATAGATAAAAATCATAGAAAGGTAAATATATGTCTTAATACTCTTTTTTCCCCCCATGCCTCTCAAAACCCTTACTAACAAATGTCCTCGTACTTGTCTTAATTTCTCCTCAAATATGAAAGTCCTCAGAGAAACAACGGAAAAACAAGAATTTGGATGTAGTGAGCTGCCTGGTTAATCCTAGAGTTTCTTAACAAGTTACTGAGGGAATGACTGTTGGAAGGAATCTAGGTGTGTACATTTGAATGACTCTGTCATATAATTTTTATTTTGGTTGGGAGAGGGATGAATGGATGGATGGATGGATGGATGCATGGATGAATTGAAAGAAGGAAGGAAGGGTTACTGAAGGGAGTTTCTTGAATGTGAGTGGTGTGTGGTACAATATAAATTAAGAAAAACCCCAAAGGAAAAAAATCTATATTATGGAGGCATTCGTATTACTGGCCATATTCTTTGGCACTATTATTCAAAGGGAAGGCAGAGCCCTTTCTATGGGGTGGGGCGTATTTCCTATTACACTGAAAGGCAACAAGCTGATGGAAAATCACCTTCCCCTGGTGCTATCAGGGGTCTCCTGTGGCCCTAGTCGGCCTTCCTCGAGTGGCAAGGTGTCTCCCAGCCACAGGCAGGCTGAAGATAAGCTGTGGGACAGAGCTGGGCTTTAATCCCCACAGATACTTGGTATGATGCTTTCATCGCTAGCAAACAGCCACCTGAGACAGATATAAGATCTCTTGAGTTGCATTTTGAATGTGATTGTCTGGAGATTTAATTAGCTGATGCATGTAAAGTGCTTTGAGGGTAAAAAGTACTAAATGGCAAAAGCAAGGCCGCCTGCTTCTCGTGCTCCAGAGTGCCACTTGCCAATTAGGTCACAACAGTCTTTAATCGGTCCACTTAAAGGTGCTTTATCTCCTTTCCTCGGGGTTTGTGTCACCTCCTACCAGCATGGGTAAATCTTCACACCCGAGATCCAGTTATTAAGAGCAACCAGTAATTTCCAGCGAAGATGGTGCTGGCTTTGAAGCCTGGAATGCTGAGGTCACTAACAATCTTATCTCCCTTTCATTAAGCGGCTCTGCATCACAACTGTGAGTCAGCCCCACGTATCAACTGCTTAGAGTGAAGATCAGTGAAGAAATCAGAACCAAGAGGGCTCCAGTTACAGTACTTAATCTAGCTTTCCCTAGCTTGATACTCCTGTAAGCACCGGGGATCAAGACATAAAGCTAACAGCAACAGCAAAAATTAACTCTGAGATTACAATTATAGGTGCAGAACAGATACAAAAAGCCATAGGGCCTCATCAATGTGTGTGATGCAAGACTGCATTCCCCAAATTGTACCGCTGGTTTTATTTAAAGCAACCGACTCATGAGTAGACAGCTCCCCCACAGCTATAAGGCACAGCTTCTAAAAAATGCTTTCCTTTGCTCAGCTCACTCAAAGCCTGACGGAACAGGACAGGCCGCACAGGCCCCCGGTGCCAGAGGGTGCAGATGGCCGGACAGTCATTGGGACCGTGCCGAAAGGGCACCCTGCTCCCTTCCTGCGGCAGGAGAAGCCGGACCTCAGCGTGGCATGAATTGTATGGATCTGTGTGTCCGTTCCATGAAGGATAGAGGACCACTGTCCTCGTCTCTACATGTCTCAAGCTTGTCTGCCTTAAGGGACTTCCTCCACAGCATTTTTTAAAACTATTTAAAAGGAAATTGGTGTGTTTAAGTCCTGTTTTTCCCCCCACACGATTGTGTTGTCAGTGTGTCTTCTAGAACCCTTTTTGCCTAATGACATTTCTCTTTTTATGCTAACCATATTTTTAGAGTACACGTAGAAAAGACGTGTCCATATGTCGGCTGCACTATGAATGCCATTAATTGGGTTCTCCCTTAATACAGTGAATGCTTTCTTTTACCACCTTAGGCCGTACTGACATACAAGTGGACGCCTAAGGAAGACAATGTTCTCATTTACTTTCCACAAGAGCTCTGCCATGCTAGGTACGCTTTTCCGGTAGTGTCTGGGACATACCCATGGACAGATCTATTTCTTTCCCTTGTTTAGCAGCTCCTGATAGCTCCTGATTCCGAATGACAAATGCTATCCATTGAAACTAAGTGGCCCCCAACCCAGAAAAATGGGATCAATGAGGGGTCAAAGGATCCTAGAGACGCCCTCAGGCACCAAGCAGGAGGTCACTGAAGTACAGCCTGAGCCATAAGTAACAGGCAGGGCTCACATGCCAGGCCACCAGTGGGGGTGACAGCGGTGATGATGTGAGGGCTCTGCCAGGCTTTCAGTCTAGGGTACATATGTGTCACCCTGTGCCAAGTGCCTCCCAGGAGCCTCCACCCGGGTAACTGAGGACAGGAACACAATGCAGGGCCTGCTCACACTGTTTTGCTCCCTTTGCCACTTTATCTCTACTGTCAGTACGCCTGTCGGAGCCGGTGCTGACTGACTCAATTTCCCTGAGGTTGAGCCCGAGCATTGTTTGGGGTCTGACGGCATTCTGTCAGCCCCTGCTGATGGACAGTCCCACTGAGTCCAGCTTCCTGAGCAGACGAGACAGCCTGCTGTTTTCTTCTTGTCTCTTATCACCCCTTGTCATTAAAGGAGAGGCCTGGCTTCAACTTCAATTTGTGCTGATATACAGCAGTAAAAGGGAAGAGAAGGGGAAACGTTCGTTACCGTTATTAAAGCCGTTGCCTTTCTTACTGCTGCGAGATTCATTCCCTGTCCAGAAGGGTTTCAATCAAATGATATATTTGTGAGCACGTAAGAGTTTAAACTGCCTGGTAAGAGACACACTATATTGCAAACTTTCTGGGGGAACTCTTTGGTTTCTTTTTTTTTCCCATTCTTACCGACTCCCAGCTGCTCGTCTTGAATCTTGACTGGGATATTCTGTGCAACTTTAAAGCTTTTTCCATTTTACTGAAGTTTGTTTTGTTTTGTTTTGCTTTTAGTATTTCTTTCTAAAAAGAAGCCTTTCCCCCAAGAGTAAAGTTTTCCTGCTCACTCCACATTAGCATAAAGTTAGATCAAGAACCAAATTTGTTTCATTCTTTTATTCCCTTGGAACCTGAGCTATTTTGCCTTTTTTTTTTTTTTTTTTTTGAAAAGTAGAAGGAAAGAAATGAATACCCAGTGTTACTCACATTTCCATATTTTAAATTCTTGAAGATGTCTAACCAGGGCTTTCACCCGTCTTAATTTTCCTTATTAACATCCCCTGTCCATACATCTTCTCCTTATTTATAGCACTCAAGAGTCAGTTTATTTCAATATGCACATTAGAAATTTAACAACATCCTGCTCACACTTTCAAAATGTTTCTCCACCTAAACAGATGTCTTTTACAAACCTCACAGCTGACCTGTTGAGAAACATGGTATCCAACACATAATTTGAAATAAATATTAAAATTTTCCCAGTGCAACCACAGTGAAAAAGGGGAGAGAAAGAACATGACTCTGTGAACTTTGAAAAATTATCCTGTGCGATCGATCTATTTAATAGCATTCCCCACAGTGATTTTAGGGAAGATGGGTGGGTGTTAAAGGCATTTAATGTGTTAAATAATGATCAAAATTAAAAAAAGATTGCGGGGAGGGGGAGGAATTACACTAAGCAGTGTAATTTAAAGATGTGTTGTTATCTTGATCGAGATTTAAAAAAAGGCACCCAGGAGATTTGAGGAAAGGGAACTATAGTTATAGTAGAAGATAATGGCACAGCATGGTCTCTACTTTTCTGGATTTTATGTTAACTACTGTGGGCTCAGGAACTGGCTTAATGACTTTTCCAGGATTTGGTCTGGCCCTTTATCAGTTCACTATAACAAGAACATAAGCCAGGAAAGCCTGAAAAATTGCTGCAGCAAAACATGCCCTCCTACCGTGCTGCTGTTTGCAACTCGGGCTATTGGCATTGGGCCTGTAGGGTTTATGCCTAGACAGAGCCACTGTCAGAGGACAGCTCCGAAAGGTCTGATGAGTCAACGGTAGTCAGGGAGTCCGAGAAAAATTAAGGGGGCTCCAGGCATCTGGACATGCACGTTCTCTTTGCTCATGCTGTTTTGCTGCTGTAAAATGCTCAGCTAAACCTAATTGAATTTGACAATAATAAATCACATGTTGAAACTGTATAGCTCACCTAAGGAATAGCAATGGAAACAGTGAAGACACCAGAAGCCAGAGTTCAGGAAATGTCATATTCACATAGAAATGCTTTAAATTTTTCCCAGAGCTTTATTGTCTCTTTTTTTAAAGAAAAGTTCCAGACCACCCAGTGCACAAAGTCCATTTTAGAAACTTTACATAAAATCCTCTCTTTAATCAGTTCTTGCCCCTGTTGTCACACTATGACTTCGAGCCTATAAATAAAGAAGGAACTGAACTGTCAAAAAAAGAAGAAAAGAACAAAATAGATGAATCATTCTTCTCTCTCGTCCTCAGGAGCTGATCACGCCCTAGTGGAGAGGGTTTGTGAAATGTAAAAGGAAACTATATTGTGACCTTATCTGCCCCCCTCCATTGCTCCACACAGTCCTGTGAGCTGAGCAGTTAATTCCTGATGTCTTTGTAAGAGTCCAGCTTCCACAGTTCCATTTCTCTTCATGCTGGCGGAAGCTTTATTTAAAGAAGTGTTCCTATGTCCGTGCTGTCATTCCAGAGTCCCGTGTACTCCCGTGCCACACTTTCCCCATACCACCCTGGAAGTTCGTCGGTCCTGTGTCCCCAAACCCTGCAGCCTGAACAATTTACTGTCTCTTTCCTCGAAAGGACACGACAGAAAGAAGTAAGAAAGTCCTTCAGGAGAAGTGAAGTGTAAAATAAGCGGGGATGTCCTTAATCTTTCCCTTGAAGTTGACTGGAGCACAGGCGCATGGACTAGTCTAGATGTTAGCTCAGTAGCAGCTGGCGTAGAGAGCTGCTGCTTTGTTTTGATGGAACCTCATCCTTTTCCTTCACAAGGTCTCTTGGTCTAATTAAATTTCAGGGAGACAGAGCCTTGGCAGAAGGTTAAAGTAAGCTGCTAGACTGGAATGTAGGAGTTGGGCTCAAAACTAAATTGGGAAGTTTAACTGGGTGCGTCTCTGGTTTCAATGAAATACTTTTACAGTGTATGGTAGCAAGGTCTGTTTCGAAGCTTTTGAAAACCATTTTTCTTTTTCCTTAATTGTAGTTCCCTAGTTGTTTTTATATTATGAGCTACTTGTAGAAAAATACAGGAAACATAATTACAATACAAAGCTCCCTTTCCCAAGCCTACTGAGATCACTTGAAGCCAAACTGGGTTTTAGGGTTTTGCTAACTGTAAGTTCAGAGCCATGAATTGCATCCTATGCAATGCTGGTTGATTTACAGCAAGTGTTGTGTGATTAAACAATAACCGTGTTTCTTTGAGCTGTGCAACTGCTATGGAATTGGGGGAGGGCTGTGTTGCTTCATGACGCCACATTGCACAGCTCTCCGGGGAAAAAGAATGAGTATCTTTGTGTGACTCTTATAGTAAAATAGAGAAGTATTGTGGAAGTATATACAAGTTTATTTAGGGAAAGGAAAGAGAAGTAAATGAATTTGTTTTTCCACTTCTATTTCCAGCTCCATGCAAAGTTGAATTGCTAGTTATTAATTTTTGTATCCTACTTTTCCTGAAGAACCTGTATATGGACTGTTCGGAGCAGCAGAAATAACTTGTTTTACTATTATTAACACCCTGGAGAGGAAATCAGTACTTCAGTGTATTGTGAAATGCAAAGCCTTTGGGAGTTTGATTTATTCAAGCCTAAAAAGTAATGATGGATGATGGAGAATGAGGGCCATCGACTGTACTCTCCTAGAGAATGCCTCTAAGTACAGGAGCCCCCTCGATTCGAGGCGGGTCCATCCCAAGCCCCACCTCCAGTGGATGCCTGAAACTAGGATAGCTCCCAGCCCTATATACACTATGTCTCTTCCTATACTACATACCTGTGATAAAGTTTAATTCATAAATTGGGCACATAAGAGATGAACAACAATGACTAATAATAAAATGGAACAATTATAACAGTATGCCATAATAAAAGTTATGTGAATTGGTGTCACTCTCTCAAAATATCTTACTGTACTGTACTTACCCTTTTTCTTGTGATGATGTGAGATGACAAAATACCTAGTGACGAGAGGGAGGGAGGTGCGTGAGGCAGGCATAGGGTTAGGCTACTGCTGACCTTCTGACTGGTTACTTGCTCCGAACCCAGCTGAGCGTGGGTAACTGGAACCTCGGGAAGTGACAGTGAGAAGAAGGCAGGACTACTGTTCCTTCAAAAGTAGCACCCAGACACCCTTTGATATGGAAGTCTTAGCAGTGAAGGTGAGCACCCCGGGTCCTGCCCAGCCCCTGGTGGCCTTTCCCAGCATAAATGCCGTATGCCTGCCACCTTTCAGGGAATCTGAAGAAAATCACTGGGGCAGGCTTCGTTGTATTTTCATTATCTGTTCCTTTCACTCGATGTAACCGGTTTTAGGTCATTCTTTAATATGGTGTGTAACTAGAATAGCTTCTCGATGGGGTACTTGGGCTGGCTGTCTTACTGCCTTCACATCCTTCCGTTTTAAGGACTCATCTTGTGTACTATTTGATGAATACATTCGTACAGGGAAAAGCTAAATGTTTATCTCACCCCCCCCAATGGTCTGTTTCAAAGTTATGTGTCTTTCCTTTTTCTTCCTTCCTTTCTTCTTTCCTTCCTCCCTCTCTCCCTCCTTTCCTCCCTCCCTTTTTTTCAAATCATCCTGAAATTCTCATCCCAATTTTCTTCCAAATCAGTCTTCAGCGACCTGTAAAAAGAAATGGGTGAGTGAGGGCTGAGGTGCAGGATTAATGTTCTCCTGTAGCTTTTCTTTTAGACAGGTTCCTTCTTAAGGAAGTCTCTGAAATGGATGGAAACTCTCCTAAAAGCGGTTCCATATCTGCCCAGCTGAGCAGGGCAGACTCTACCTGCGTTATTGGCTACACACACACACACACACACACACACACACACACATTTATATATATATATATATATAGAGAGAGAGAGAGAGAGAGAGAGAGAGACAAAGGCCCTATCAGATAGGATGAGAAAGTCAAGGATCAAGCAAATGACAGCTTGAGCTTCCTGAACAGGAGCTGGAGGTTCCTTTAAAAATTAACTTGATCTTCCATCAGAGCGGTTAGGGAACACTGGGCAGAAGACTGAGTGCTACCGAGCTGAAGAAGCCGCAGGGTGCTTGCTCTCTGGAGCTCTATTTTCAAACTGCTAGTTGCAACGGATTAGTGGATCTTGAGGTGAATGAAGTAAGTGGGCCGAGATCACTATTTTCTAAGGAAGGGGATAGAACAGAACAGAATAGAAAATACGGGGTATCGTGCCCCTGGACAGTAAGGGCGAGGATCCCTTTGTGAAACTTCAGTTTCGTTTTATGCGCCTGTGCGTGTGCTGGACGGCAGTTGTGAGCCGCCCGCGGGTCGGGGAAGCTCTAAGCCAAGCCCGGAAAGAACTGTTCTGCGGGCCCAGAGTTAGCCAGGGCTCCGTTAGGGGGCACCCAGCTCCCCGCCGCGGAGGGCCGGGTCAGCCAGCCCTGCGCGCCTGCCGGCTGCGGGCAGGGCACCTCCGCGCCGCGGAGCCTGGGTGACAGTCGGTGCGCAGCGGCGTCGGGCCTCCGGCCGCCCGCCCTGCAGTGGGAGAGGAACGCGGCGGCGGCGCGGCGCGCGGGGGCGACCGGGGGCGTCTTCTCATTTACTCCTCTCCTTGCCTGAGAAGTGCAGTAATTCGAAACAGTTCTCACAGTAGCGTCCCTGACAACTTAATGTTTAAAAAAAAAAAAATGTCATTAAGCGTCCATGGGACGCGGCGGAGGGGAGGGGTGGACAGGAGGAGGAGGCTGGGTGAGCTGGGGACGGCACCGCTGTCACGATCCTCACGGGTCTGTGCGGCACATTCTTAAACGCGACCTTCGCAAGATTTACGGCTGGGGAGCTGCACTGAGCGTGCCCGGCGGGGACCGAAAGGAGGGAAACGGGGAGACGTGTGCCTCAAGAGTTCGCCCACTGACAGCAGCGGGAGGGTGGGGGGCTCCCTGCGACTCGGGCCCCGGCCGCCCCCGACCCACGTCAGCTTTATCTTTCCCTCCCCCCGCAGGACTTTCTGCAAGGAGATTGCACCAAAGCGAAACAGAAGCTGAGCTGGAAACCCCGGGTCGCTTTTGATGTAAGTGCCTTTCTTTACGGGTGGTGGACTCCGCTGGCCCGCTCGCTGCCGGGCTGGGCCGAAGCGGGCCCAGCCGGAGGGGCGGCCGGCCTGGCGAGGCAGCAAAGCGCCCGGAGCAGCAGCGCTCCGGGCCCGCTTGGCGCCCGAGGTGCCCCAGGTCTGGAGGGCTAGAAGGGGGCGGGTGGAGGCGGGTAGGGTGGAGGGAGGGTAGCGGAGGCCTCTCTGGGCGCGCCACAGGGGGTGGGGGTGTCACCCGGAGAGAGTGGCAGAAACTCCTCCCTCACCGCCCACCCCCTGTGTCTCGGGTCCCAGGAGCTGGTGAGGGAGATGGTGGACGCCGACGTGGAGCTCATGAGAAACAACCCCAACGCCTGAGCGCGGCCGCGGACGCCCGCGCCGCCCCTGCCGGCCTGTGGTGGGTCCCCGCTTGGAATCAGCTGGTGCGGGGCCGCAGGTGTGAACCCGGGAGGGGCGCGAGAATCCGGCGGGTTCCCTGCTGACCCTCGCGGCCACTGCGCCTTGTCCCCGCCGTTAGGATCCCGGGCCGCAGAGGTTTGTAGCAGCCGGGACGTGGCACTTCGGGGTTCGGCCCAATTTTCTTTTGTCGAGGCCTCTTCTGAATGGTTTTGTGAAATCAACAAGATGTTTTAATCACACGTTCACTGTACTTGAAATTATGTCATTAGACAACTGAAATTGTGGGGCTTTCAAATTGTTTTAATCTTTTCTTATTAAAAATGGTCTTTCTATGAACTAGCATTAGCAGAGTCGATGTCGGTGTTTTTCCTGAGGTATAAAAGCAGCTATAAGAGCCCCCAAACAAAAATACCCAAATTTTTGCCTCGGAGTGAAATCGCTTCCTTTAGGCCTCCCTCCCTTTTGAGAGAGCCCCTGCGGGTAGACCCCTGCTGCGCCTGAGCCTGCCTTTTGCCTGAGCCTTCTCCTAAGTCCCTGCCTGGGACATTTCTTTCCCCCTTCTGGTGACAATAAGCCACTCTATCCAGCGGATCTGGAAACCCAGTTCCTGAAGAAAGGAGGCATTCACACCCCCTCCGGTCTCTGCTGACTATAATTAGAACCCACGGGGCTCCCACCATCTCAAAAGAAGTCTTGAGAAATAGAGGGGGGCCAGAAGAAGAAACTTGAAGGTAAGTAAATATTGTTGGAACATTCCATGCCAAAGCCCCTGAGTTACCCAGAGGTCTCTGAGCCCATGCCTTTCCTTGTGGTCTAGAATCTTTCACACAATACTTACTTCCAACCACTTCTCAGTGCTAGATCACTTTTTTAAAAATCTAATTTTGATTTAATCATTTAACCAATTTATATGAAGTGCTTAATATATGTCAGACATCGTACAGTTGAACTACATCAGTGTTAATTAAAAATTATAATAAAGAGGTTTAACCTGGGCCTCAGATCGCTGGATCCATTTTTCACTGAGTGCATCATTTAGGAGGCCCAGTTTTCACCACAGGCATGTGCTCCTGAGCCATAAACTCATGGCTGTACTAAGTGTATGAAGGCAGGCTAAGGCAGGTGGACACACAAATGTATGGAACAGACAAGCAGCAAGCAAAGATTTGTGTACAGGTGTATACTTCTGCATGAAATACAATATTTTGCCCTAGAATAAATTAGGTCAGGACTCTTCTTTTCCCCCTCCCTCCCTCTCCAAGGAAAATAAAATAAAACTTTATAGCGAATGGAATTCCAGCCTTTGCACATGCTCGTGTGAATGCGGGTGAACTACTTGTGAATGTCCTCACCGGCAGGTTTATGATCTGGGGGAGGACCCAGGCTCCAACGGCTGGCGGCAGGAAAGAGGGCTCTTTGTGTGGCTGCCTGAGTTGCTACAAGAGTATGCTGGCCAGGGGCAGCCTCAGCTTCGATGGAGCAGAACTGGGGCGGCTTGAGCGGGCCCACCCGGTTCTCAGAAGCTGCCCCAGGACAGGCCTTCTCCCAATCGGGATGCTGCTAATTGGAAACAGATGGCTCTGGAAGGCCGGGCTCCAGGACTGAGAGGGCTGGTGGGCACACTCGCACTCACAAGTACATGGTCACACACATTGCCACACATCCAGATATACACATCTAAACACGCACATGCACACAAATACAGATACACGCCTACAACACGCCAGCTCACGCACTGTCACACAAAACAGTCTCACACACACACATTCACTCACAAAGGCTTGAAAACACAATTCACGAACCTGCTATCACCAACACACAGCCACACACATACCCTTACAAATCTCACAAATAAACATATTAACACACATTCCCCTTAGCCTTGACCCTGATGGACAGGCACCTCCCCTCTTCTCCTGTGACCCCCTGAACTTTCACCTCATCCCACACCCAGGCACAGAGGCCATTCTATGCTTGCAGTGGCCCTATGCAATTCAGTGTTTTGAGGCTTGTTATCCCCAAACCGTAATAAGCTCCTTAAAAGGATCACGAGAGATTCTAGGCAAGGGTTTAATGGGACTGATGTAGAGTTATAATGTTAAATTATTCTTCTCAAATGGCCTGGAGCATCAGTTTCTGAAGGATGCAAAAGTACTTTTGGTTGCATCTTCTCTGTATTCCGGAATCTTCAACTGGGGAGAGGGGGTTGGCTCATTTGGCTTCCTGGTCTCCCACCGGTTAAAGGGTGAACAAGAGAACAGATTTGCCTGAGTATCTCTGTTCTTTCTGTGCTCTGAATTTCACTTAGACATCCTTCAAGACAATTATTAAAAAGTGTCTTCCATCTTAAATCTCAACTCCATTTCACTGAACTTTTCCTCCCCTTTTTCCTGCTCTGCCAGCTTTGGCTATTCAGTTTAATTATGATAAAATATCTTCCACCTTGATTTTTTATCTTTTAGTGAAAACTAAGAAAGTCAAACTTTCTGTACATTCAAACATAATACCCAAGCAGTCAAACACCACATTTGTGCCCCAGATGACAGCAAGATGTATGGATACCTGGGCCACCCAAGACCTCCCTCCCTTTCCATCAGACCAGCCTGCCAGACCGTCTTCTGGGCTGTGTCGGCTGCCCTTTGTCTTTAAGGAATTAGGAGGCAGCTAGGCCCCGAGAAATAAACCTGACACACCCCTCCAGCTGTTTAGGGGTGAAGGCGTGCAGTGCCGGCTGTGGGACCTTTAACGGAAGTGCTGAAATGCTAGGGAAGATAAAGTTCCCCTCAAGATGGCTCCTCAGGAACTGGATTTCAAGTCTACCATTGTGCGCCAGTAAACCAGTGCAAAAATGCATTAGGATCCTCTTGTTTTTTAAGCGCCTTACCAACACCAACCACCAAAATTCCATAGAACCCCGGCTCGCCGGTTGGTCGACTGCTGGCAAATGAAACTTGCCTTGTGTTCTTAAAGCTCCCAGCTGGAAATTTTCATTTCAAATAACCTTAAACGCAGTTTACAAATGACTTTCTAAACACCAAGAAAGCGTCCCAGGCACCTTGTTTGTATTTGGGAATTTCAACCGGGTACTCTCAGTTTTAGCATGGATCCCCATAAATCCAAGCCCACACGTCATCCATTTTTCACAACCTGTGCCGCAGCCTTGCGCGATCGATCTGTGTATGGTATGCGAGAAAGGGGTGCGGAGAACTCCCACCCGGGTTTTACAAAAAGATCGTGAGCGCGCGCGCGCCTATCTTACAAACAGATCAACATGTCCCAACATCCACCTACACCTCTCCCAAAATCGTGGGCTTTAATAACTGGTGGTGCCGCGAAACTTCACAAACGGGAGGGACAACTGCGACGAAAAGCTGCTCTGGGTGCTGACCCACCCTCCGCAGTCGGGGGTTTTCCCACCATCCACGGCTTCCTTTTGGAGCTCACTGGGTCTGGGCCTGATTTCTTCATGGAGACGCAGGGGGCGCTGCTGCCCTACCCCAAGCACGCCCCAGGCCAGGGCTCCCAGCGACCTCCCATCCTCGCTCTCTGCCCCGCGAAAACCCCGAAGCGTCGAGCACATTTTCAGGGGCTGTGCCATCAGGGTTATTACTTGTCACTGGGTCTCTGGTCACGTCGCTTTCCCCGGCCTGTGAGGTTAACACTGCCGCCCCCAGGCCCGACCTACGGTGCTTCCCGCCGGCCGCCTGGGGCTCACCCTCACCACCGCCTGGCCCTCCCGGAGTGCGCTCTTTCTCCAGAGACCTTTCCAAGGCCTCGGTTACGAATACGACGGCACGGCCCCACCCCCACCCTCACCCGTTTCCTCAGCCAAAGTGTCTCTCTCTGCCGCGAGGGCGACGACCGCAGCCTGACCCCAGCCCCACCACCTACTCCCCAGCTCCCGCCCTTCCTCCAGGGTCAGGGATCACACACAGCGGCCGCCCCGTCTCAGCTGCCCTTTTGATCTCTGAATTCGGGGCCATGTGCCCGTCTGTGAGCGCACCCACTATGCAAGGTACTAAAGGGTCCAGACGGCGGTTGCTCAGGCCTAGGCTGGCCTGCGTACTCGGCTCACTAGCTCTGCAACCTCGGGCGCGGCTCAACTCCGGACCTCCAAGCTTCCGCCGGGACACAGGGAAGGTGGGTTGCTGGGGTGGCGGACTGCGGGACCGAACGGCGCCGCGCGCGTGCGCATGCGCCGGCTTAGCTTCCTCCGCCCAGACCCCAGTGGGCTCGGCCCCGCGCATATGTCCGGGGGTTCGCGGCTTCGCGCTCCCCATCCCGCGAACACCCGTGGGAGCTGAGGAGGTGATGGAGAGCTGTCCTTAAGAACACCCTCCTTGTCGCGGCCCTGGCTTCGCTAATGCGCCAGTGTGCACGAGGAAACGGGCGTATGGAAGCCTAAGACCCAAGGCGCTAGAGCTTGCGGGGTTGGTGAACTGGGGGAGGCAACTGAAATTGGGGCTCCCCTGACCCCCGCCACTGTGACGCGAGGCGCTGGGCGCGGGCCAGCCTCTGAGGAAGCCGCGCAGCCTGAGGCCTGGGCCGGAGTGGCGGGCCGAGGGCAAGGGAATGTATATTTGGAAGGGGTCAGGACCTCGGCTGGAGTCTGGCTTTTTATGGCGAGGAAGCCGCCTGGGAAGGGCCTTCTGGCCAGGCTTTCCTGTTGTGCCACTTCCCCCACCACCACCACCACCACACACACACCACCCCCCGCAGCGCCGGGGAGGGAGGGAGGCCCAATCCTGGCGGCACCCCGGGTCCCCATGCTCCACGGACTCTTTCCTGGGGACTGAACCGGTGAGCAGGCCGGTCCCGGAGGGGGCCCGCAAATGCAGAGCAATGGCACATTTCTTAGTGGGCAGATGCACTGTAAACAACCGCCCTGCACCCCCTGGATAGTCCCTGGAATCAGAGTGGGAGTGGGCGCACAGGAAGCCTGGACAGGTGACCTAGGACATCACTCCTCGAGTTCTCTCTCAGAATTTCTAGCACCTAGGCAGCCCTCGGCTCTGGGAACAACGATGGGGTCTCCGTGTCCCACTTCGGGCTCTCCCGGGACACTTCCGGCAGAGGCTCGGGACGCTCACACTCTTCCACCCCGGGTTAGCCCACCACACTGTTCTCGCCGTCACCGGAGCGGCCAGCTGCCAAGCCCATCGTCCACTGTCCGTGTGAGTCCTCTGTGGGTGATAGTAGAAATCCTCTTTGGAAGGGCAAGGAAGGCCGTCTGTTTTCTGGGGTGACGGTGCTGCAAAGAGGCCCCATGGCCCCAACCCGAGCGTGAACACTGGCGCTGCAGAACGAGCCTGATTTGGGGACTATGGGGCCCCTCAACACGGTCCCTGGCGCACGGATCTCCGAGGACACCCCC